>NC_066583.1:248329976-248633310 GCF_024323335.1 Lathyrus oleraceus
AATCATACATAAACCACGCATATACATGCATAATCATAGCATTCAGATATTCATGTTGCATTCTTTGCCATATATCTTTGCTTGTTATCTCCTGCTATTTGGTGATACATATTTCCCCAAGCAGATGTCGGTGTCTGGTCTCTCATAAAGAGTCAGCCCTGTAGGCAAAAAGTGTCTATCTTTCCTTCTATATTCCCCACTGAGTTATGTCCTCATGGATGATTATTGTTTCAGTTTCCTCCCAAAAAATATGTATTGGGATGGAATTACTCCTCTGAGTTATATCCTCATTGGGTTGAGTCTTGTTTCATTGCGTCTCTCTAGTTTGTTCCCAGATTGACTCCTATCTTGTTATTTCCCCTGCAGTCCCCTGTGGTTCAGGTGACCAATTGCTCAGTAAATAGTAATTGTTCATTCTCTCCCAGCGGATCTTCTGTGTCCTTCTACCCAGTAACCGGTAGTTGTAAGTCCTATTTCTGTGGTTTTCTACCCAGTAACCGGTAGTTGTAAACCCCATCTTATCCCCTTGCAGAGTTAATCCTTGATTTTGTTCATCTTAACCGATGACGGATACTCTTACCTTTGGTTTTCTACCCATTAATCGATAGATGTAATCCTCTCTTTGTTGGCTATCTTTATCCAATATTCGGTACTGATATTCCTTCAACTTTGAGCATATCTCCCAGTAACCAGTGATATGTCTCTTGGATGATTGCTCTGATCAAGCAATTTATCCCCAGCGAGTCATCTTTCCTTTACCTTTGTCTGGTAATGATTGTTCCTCCCCTTGATTGGTCATCATTTTATACCCAGTATCTGGTATCCCTATGTCCTCTCTTTTCGGCCGACTTATCCTTTATTAACCCAGTAACCGGTTGTGGATAATCTTCCATGCGAGTATGTTATCTATGTTCTGACGGTAATAGATAATATATCTCATGCGCTCTTTAGTCGAAGTATTTTCCTTCCTCAGTTGAGTAAGATTCATACTTCCTCGTGGAATCGAATGCCCATCCTGTAAATCGAGTTTGCTTATTCAGCCCTCCTTTCGGATGATGAGTGTCTTGGAAATATTCCCCAATTCACGCCTGGTTGGTCACCTATTATATGCCCAGTAACCGGTATCCCTGGTGTTCCTTCCTTCTGCTCCCTAGTATGACTTTTTGTCCCCTGTGGAGTCAGATTTTCTTGAGTTAAAATATACCTTTTAGGTTTTCCTCAGATGTTTAGATGATTGATATCTCTCTCACCCTTATACCGGTCTTAGATATTCTTCCTCCCCGAGCGTGTTGTTCTTTCACCCTTATACCGGTGTTTGGATCACATGTCTCTTTGAGCTTATTACCCAGTAACCGGTAATATCTCGTTGTTTCTTCCTCAGCTGAGTCCTTTGTGGACATCCCCGTCTGAGTCCGGATTTTTATCCGAGGTATCCTTTGAGGATAGTTTGTTGTATTGGCATATCCCCTAATACATGCATCTCTGCGTCAACTCGAGTCTTTCCATTAATTTATTTTCATGGAATCCCTTCGTGTCTCTCAGCAAGCTTTAAGTCGTGACCTGCTCACGCATTTTTACCCTTTATTCCCCCCAGAGTCTCTATCTCCCTAGTGGGTGTATTACTCCTTTGGATTTTCAGTTTCTCCTGATTTCTTTTTTTCTTTGTGGACATATATCCCCATAGAGTATTAACTTTTGCATACATACATCATGAGGTCTCTTAGGGACCAAAATTCGTCTCTTTGTTATTATTTAAGCCTATTCTACCTCGTCGAGACGAAGATTTTAACCTTCATATCTCCGGCTAGAATGACCTTAAATAGGGGCATCTGTAAGACCCTAATTTTGACCCTAAGATCCCTCATGGCATCATATCATTGCTCATTTGCATTTGCCTCAAGGATCATATCATCTTGGCTCCTTAACCCTTGGGTTGGGACTTGTATGAGTTGGTTTGAGACCACCAAGCATGCTTGAATTGTATATTATTTCTTTTCTTATTTTTTTTACTAACCAAAAGCACAAAAATATGTCGCTAACATCTTTTGTTTTGAAGCTTAAGCAGTCATGTGATTCAAGGCTCCTAGGAGGCCCCTATGCTCATCGATATGGCCAGATGAAGTTGAAAGCAAGCATGAAAATGGTTCACGAATATCTCAGTCATCATATATGTCTCCCAATCATCTCAATTTGGTCAAATTGATCAAGATAAACCAAAGGGCTTGAGGATTGCTTCCCAAGGAAACCCTAATTCAACTGTGCATTCACTGTGCCTTACTCATGAAGCAACCTCAACCTATGATCAAATTTAATCAAGGGAAGTTATTTCATTAATTATTTTATGCATATATGAAGCTATGTGAGTATCCTCAATTATTCATTCATCAAGATTTGAAGTTTGGACTTGAGAAGTTGACCAGTCAATTCATCTGACTATTTTGAAGTCCATTGAGACCCAACTTTTGATGTGTTTATCAAATGAAGATGACCCCAATATAAAAAATGTTCTAAAGAACCATATGAACAACTTTCATGTTCATCCAAAATTCATTTGAAACTTGAAAGGTCATCATTCATTTCAAAACACTATAGGTCATTTTGACTGAAACCCTAATTTTGGGTCAACTTCCCAAGGACCTAACTCCTTCATTTTTTGTGATTTTGAGGTGAGACCAAGTGCATTGGAAATCTTGAGATATCTAATTCAAATTTTATGCTGGACAAAATTTCATAATCATAAAATAAACACATGTGATAATACAAAACATTATAGGTCACTTTGGACCAAAGCCATTGAATCTTGAAAAAGTCCAACTTCAAGTGCCCATAACCTTCTCATCAAAAATCCAAATGATGCAACATTTAAGTCCAAATTTATTTTATTGAAAAGATATACAACTATGAAGTTGAAGGTTTTGTCATTTGAGGCTTGCATCATTGAAACAGAAGGGCTTGAAGTTTGTCCATTTTGGCAAAATTTTCAAATGTATGTTTTGTACCTTGAACTTCATGGCTAGTTTTCAATATTTTCCACACTACAAATGAATTTTTGTTCAACATAACATTTGTTCCTTATGACAATACCTTTCCAACCATTACCCACATGCTTATGTTTGAATTTTCTATTTGGCATTTTCGAAGAGGTGAAGTTTTATGATCATTTATGGAAACCAAGTGAAATCATCATGCACAAGCTAATGCCTTGCAATCTGCACGTCCAATTCCATTTGGTTGATGTTTACCACTCATTTTCAATGGATTTTGGGCCTCACATGCGCCTGTACAGGCCCATGCATGGAGGACCCAAGTTCATGCGCGCGAGTTTGATCACCCTTGCCTTGCACTTCCATCTATAAATAGAAGCTTCATTTCATTCAATTGGAAACCTGAAGGCGCCTGAAACTCTGCTGGACTGATTCCCTAACCTCTCACCAAAAGAATTTGCAATTGCACTTTCATTTTTCAATTGTGATTTTCAACAACATCAGTTGATTATCATCACTAATTCCTAAGCCTAGCTCTCATACCAAGCAACCAGATCAAGCTGCAAGCAAATGTTTGGTTGAATTATGCTCTTGAAAGCTGCTCTACAAAGGTTTATTCTCCAACTGTTTTCCTTCGAATCTCTTTGAATATTGTGCACTGCTTGGTTTGGTTGGTATTTCTGAAGTCCTCATGTGAGAGGCAATTGATTTGTGGTTTTAATTTTGAGAATTGGTTAACTTCAGATTGAACACCTCATTTTTCAAGCTCAAATTTCTCCTTCTATAGGGATCTTGAGTGAAAACTAAGGTCACATGGGTGATGTACATCACCCTAGCTTTCATTTGGTATATGGATCGCGTGATATGGTTGAGGTTGTAAAACCTACAACTGGTGGCGTTTTCTGGCCTTCGCACCGGAGAAGACGGTGGTTTCCACCACCGTCCCCATGCGTCCAAACCTTGGCCCTTATCTCCAGTCTTCCAGATCTAATCCTAGCCTTTTGTTGTTATGACTTTTTTAAATCATTCATGTTTCACTGTTGACTCGTCCACACAATGAGCGGGCGCTTCACAGCCATCTGACCAGTCACGTCAATTAATGAGCGCTGATCAGACGCTTGTGGATTTTTGCTATTTTTTAATTTCCATTTTATTTTCTTTTATTCCATTTTCTTTTCTTTTATTCCATTTCATTTTAAAAAATTCATAACTTCTTTATTTAGAATCACAAAAATATGGGACCAATTGCGAAAAAATTCTCTTAAATTCTAGTTTCATAAAATGATTTTTAATTATTTTTATGATTCCATTTAATATTTTTTGTGAATTATTTCATTTCTGGTTGTTTTTAATTCATTTAAAATACTTTTTGATATTCAAAAATGCCAAAAATATTTTCTTAACATCTTTGGATGATGATGAATCTATGAAAAATATTCTCATCAATTTCTTAATTGATTTGAGATTTATTTGAGATTTTAGTCCAATTATGTTATTTTTCTTCATTTTTAATTGTTTAAAATTAGTTTCTATTTTCAAAAAATGTTGAAAAAATTGTCAAACCTTGTTTGACCATGTTAGACTTATGATGATCCAATTGGACTTATCTTAGTTGATTTGAATTGGATTTGAAGTTTGACATTTATTTGTTCTTTTTATTTTATGTATTATTTTAATTCCAAAAAATACCAAAAATATGTTTGCCCTTTCTTGACCTTTAAGCTTCATTTCACTTCTGCTTACCATTGATTGATGTTGATTCCATTCATGTTTGATCAATGTGTTTTGGTTATATCTTTTGAATTTCAATTTTGTATATTCCATTTTCCATCTTTATCTTCTTCTTTTTCTTTTGACCAATGAGTTAATGATTTGTGGTTAGTCTTGACATATGAGAGGCTTAACCTTCTTTGATCCAAATCAAATTCATCTTGATCAAAGATCAAGTGAATTGCTTTGTGTCCAAGATAGGTTACTTCTTGGTCAAGCAAAAAACCTAAAATCCATACAAGGTCATTCTTCTTTTCTTTTGGCATGGCAAGTTGTAGGAGCTTGGCTTACTAGTCATGGTCTCTAACTTGTGTTTAGTTGCCTATAGTTTTATTGATCGGCCTCAGATTGGTGTGACTACTACATTAGTCCACTTACGATTGCTTAACATAGCGCTAAATTGCCTTATGGCACACTAACACTAACTACTAATTACTAACTTTTAATTCAAGCATTTAATTCTTGCAATTTAATTTCTTGCTCATTTATTCATATTGTCTTTTTCCCTTTGCTCATTTGAGCTCATGTTTATGTTTATGTCATTTGCCTTTTGCTCACTTGAGCATATTATTGTGTATATACTATTGCCTTGTGCTTGTTTTGTTTTTGTTTGTGTGAATCCAATGCAAAAAAGAGAAAGGACTTAGAATTAGGACCTTACATATGCTAAATGGAGTTTCAAGAGAAACTAGGCCTCATGCCTTTAGAATGCTAAATATGTTAAAGAGCAACTAGGCCTCATGCATTTAGAATGCTTAATCTTGAAGATGAATTAAAAGGACCCTTATTCTAAACACCCTCTTGTCCATTCTTATTATTGCATTGTGGAACTTTTTGATTTGTGTGTTCTTGTGTGATAGGGATACCAAACTTGAGCTAATTAGAAGGATCATTGTCATGAGCATCTAAGTTGAGAGAGACAAGTCCCATTGGAAGATCCTAGGAGCTTGATTGAATATTTGCTTGATTGCTTGAGTTAATTGCTTATTGCTTGCTAAGTCCAAAGGAAAGGAGCAACTTGGATCATCTTTATGATCTCAAGAATGGAACTCCAAGGGTTTTATTTCTCTTCTCTCATCTTTGCATGTTTAGGACCTAGCCCTTCTCTTCTTCTCCTCACTCTAACCCAAGCCAAACTTATTTTGTGCAAACATTGACATTGTTTTCAAAATTAGAAACCTAGGTACTATGCCTTTCATTTTCCAAACTCTTTTCCTAGTACTTATTTTGAATTGAACTTTAAGTCAACTTTGACTTTATTTTGTGAATACTTCTAATTGGTAAATCCAACTCACTCAAATTGTTTTGTGGTTCCAATGGCCATCTTTGCCAAAGCTTTTCATAAACATTAGCTATTAGGTTTGAGTTATCATAGTGGTTGATGTAAATCTCACCTTATCCTTAGTGATTGGACTATAAGTCTTCCATACTTATTATAGGGTTGATCCCTCACTAGTATGTTGAAGCTCTCCTCACATGGTGGATTTGTGGTTTAGGTTGAGTTTTCTCCCTTTGATAACAAAAGACCTTAAGGCTTTTTACCAATCAATTCACCAACTTCTTTTGAGATTTTTATCCCGAACTACGAGGTTTTGATCCTACCTTTGTGATGGTACGTAGGCAATGGGTTTATCCATTCAAACAACAAAATTGTAAATAATTTGTATATTCTTTTCTCATCTCCCTAATCATGTTTGCACAAATATTTTCATAAATACCAACCTACCATACAACATTTGCAAAAAGGTCTCCCTTAGAGTACTAAGGATGTTTTGGGTGCTTAAAACCTTCCCACTTCATAACCAACCCCCTTATCCAGATCTCTAACATTTTTATTAGTTTTTGATTTGATAAAACTTCTCGGTTTTTGTTCGCTTTCTAACCTTTCCTTTGGATAAATAGAAGTGCGGTGGCGACTCGAATTGTATTATTTACTTTTGATTTATTCAATAAATCTAAAGGTAACAAATACCCCGCTACAATGTGTTATACAAGAGAAACTTCGATATGGTTCTGCTCAGATGCGTGGATAGACACGAAGCAGACTTATTGATGACTGAAGTTCATGAAGATATTGAGAGCATGTTACTATTGGCTGATAATGGAATTTGACTGTTGGAAGTTTGTTAAGAAATGCCCCAAGTGTCAAATTTATGCAGATAAGATTCATGTTCCATCGACACCGTTGAACGTCATTTCCTCCCTATGGCCCTTCTCCATGTGGGGAATTGATATGATTGGCATGATTGAGCCTAAAGCTTCGAACGGACATCGTTTCATTTTGGTGGCTATTGACTACTTCACAAAGTGGGTTGAAGCGGCATCGTATGTGAATGTAACCAAGCAAGTTATTGTAAGGTTTATCAAGAATAAGAATATATGCCGGTATGGTGTGCCGAGTAAGATCATTACTGATAATGGATCGAACTTGAACAATAATATGGTGGAAGCTCTTTGCAAAGACTTCAAGATTGCACATCATAATTCTTCTCCTTACAGACCTAAGATGAATGGGGTTGTTGAAGTTATAGATAAGAACATCAAGAAGATCATTTAGAAGATGGTTATAACATATAAAGATTGGCATGAGATGCTCACATTTGCTTTGCATGGGTACCGTACATCCGTACGCACTTCAACAGGGGCAACCCCTTTCTCACTTGTTTATGCCATGGAGGTTGTGCTCCTAGTAGAGGTTGAGATCCCATCATTACGTGTCTTGATGGAAGCCAAGTGACAGAAGCTGAATGGTGTCAGACTAGATATGACCAGCTGAATTTGATCGAAGAGAAGAGATTGATTGTCATGTGCCATGGTTAGTTATATCAGTAAAGAATGAAGAAATCTTTTGATAAGAAGGTCAGGCCTCGTGTGTTCAGAGAAGGTGACCTTTTGCTCAAGAAGATTGTATCTTTCAAACCAGATTCCAGGGCCAAATTGACTCCCAATTATGAAGGCCCATATGTTGTTAAGAGAGCCTTTTTAGGCGGTGCTTTGATTCTTATAACTATGGATGGTGAAGAGTTCACACATCCTGTGAACGCCGATGCAATCAAGAAATACTTCTCCTTAAAAGAAAAGAACAACTCGTTAAGTTGAAAACCCGAAAGGGCGGCTTAGGAAAAAATGAGTGTCTCGGTGGATTGAAACCCGAAAGGGCGATCTAAGCAAAATTAGAGACATAAAATAGAAAAAATTTGTCCCGATAGATTGAGTACCCTACCTTGGGGAAATTTGTGCAATAATTAGGGATTGTGGCAAGTAACTGCATCCTGTTGATCTTCAACAAGTCATTCAATTTTGATTCGTCATTCTCAACCGAAGCCAAGAGCACAGTGGATATCAAAGTTGGTAGAAGGACTAGTGATCATTGTATTCAATGTAGCCCTTTTCCATGTAAATTACCATTTTTCAACTTTTGTAAAGATCTATGGAGTCTTGTCATTTACAGACTACCATTCTATTAAATAAAGTTGAGCTTTTTATCCAATTGTTTCTATTCTTATTTATTTCAGCCAAATATAATTAAATTTTATGATGATCATTTTGAAATTAAATTTTAAATCAAAATCAGATTTTCTTAAAAATAATAAAAGCAGTTACTTTTTAAAAGAGCAATCGATTTCATTTAAGGAATATCAACAACGTTCTGAGAACAGGTGAGCCCTAAAATGCGAATGATTGTTGGTTTTCCCCAAGCAGTTGGCGTGGTCCCTATTTCATCCTCAACAGCATTTCAACATCTCCAGCCGAGTTTTCTCAGTAATTTGCATAGATCCAACACAAGATTCTTATTTCTCATCAAGTCTCCAACGGATTTCATTCAGCCCTGATTCTAGAGAAGTATGCTTGATCCTATGTAAGGTTGTCTCCCATTTGATATGGTGTTGACCTAAAATTCCCCGCACATTCGATAGTTCAGATCCCCAACAAATCTGTCATATTTCCCCAGCCATGATTAAGCCTTTGAGATAGCTAATTCGTGTTCATCCGCAACGTCTCTTTCTCCAGTTGATGCTTCCTCCTGTTGAGATTGACTGAGTGTTATATTGATGATTCAGATCAATGACGGTTGTATCCTTTATGATCGTTTTTTTCAGCATAATCATCATATATACATATACATATACATTCATTATTGCATCATTACTGCATCTTTGTGATTCATTATTTCTATGATCCCCTGCTACGGTGGTATCCCTTCCCCCGCGCAGATTTGGTATGTCTGATGTCTTTCAATTGTAAAGTACCAGCCCCTAAGCAGAAAGAATTTAACCTTTCTCATTCCCGACTAAGTTATTTCCTCGTGGATGATTATTATTTCAGCTTCCTCCCCAGTCGATTATCTGGATGGAACTACTCCCTCTGAGTTATATCCTCATTGGGTTGAGTCTTTGATTGACCTTTTATTTCTAGATCTTGCCTAGATAGATGCTTTTAGGTCCTCTGAGAGTCTATTACCCAATAACTGGTAATATTCTTCTCAATTTGTGAGTATTTTACTTTTGTCCAATACCCGGTAAAAGTAATTTATTTCCCTTTTCGGATTCGTTTTCACGTTTCCCCATAAAGTTTATCCTTGATATGTTCATCCTAACCGATGACGTATATTTTCTTCCCCTGCTTTGAGTCTATTCTTTATATGTTCATCTTAACCGATGACGGATATTCTCGTTTTGGTATTCTACCCAGTAAAAAGGTAGTTGTAATCCTTATTTCCTTCCCCAGAGGGTTAATCCTTGATATGTTCATCCTAACCGATGATGGGTTTCCTCCACTTTACGGTCTTTTGCCCAGTAACCGGTAGTTGTAAATCATGGTTCCCTTTGTGGAGTCTATCCTTGATATGTTCGCTTTAACTAGTGACGGATATTCTCTCTCTTGGTTTTCTATCCAATAACTGATAGATATAGTCCCTACTTTTCTCCGGCAATCTATCCTTGATATGTTCATCTTAACCGATGACAAATATTCTTCCCTTTGAGTTAATTCTTGATATGTTCACTTTAACCAGTGACGGATATTCTCTTCCTTTTGGTATTCTACCCAGTAACCGGTAGTTTTAAATCCTATTTTGGCTTTTCCCCAACAGGTTATTCTTACCCAGTAACTGGTAATGAGTACACCTTCTATTTTGCCCTCAGCGAGTCATCCTTGATATGTTTACCCTATCCTGTAACAGATGTTCTCTCTGACAGATTTTGTTATCTCCTTACCCAGTAACCGGTAGTGGATAATACATTTCTGTTACTCCTGTGTTGAAGTTCATTTCTTCCTCAGTTGAGTTTGAGTGCGTATTTCCATAGTGGAATCGCCGTCCCCTATTTGGTTCAGGTATCTCAGTTTTATTTTGACATACCTGTTTCCCCTGCAGATTTTCCTTTATCCCCGACTGAGTCTTTCTATTAATTTATTTTTGTGGAATCCCTCATGTCCCCCAGCAGTTTTAAGTCGTAGCCTGGCCTACGCGCAACTTTTTATCCCCCAAAGCCTTTGTCTCCCCAGTGAGTTTTCCTTGTGGAATACACTATGCTCCTGGGGACTTTTAGTCTCCCCGAATTCTTTTCCTTTGTGACAAAATTTTCCCCAAATAGATTATTTTTAGCATTCATATCATATGCATCCCGGGGTCTCTTAGGGACCAAAATTTGATTCTATATGTTGTTATTTAAGTCCATTCTACTGAGTCGATACGAAGATTTTAACCTTTATCTCCTCAGTTAGAACGTCCTTAAATAGGGGAAGCTGTAAGACCCTAATTTTGACCCTAAGATCCCTCATGCTATCTCATCATATGCATTAGCATTGAGATCAAATCTTGGCATCCTCCTTACCCCTCATTCATTGGGTTTGCATTAGGAGAGATCACCAAGCATATTTGATTGTATCATACTTCATTTTTCTTTGTTTAATAACCAAAATACTAAAAATATGTCAATATATAGTTTGTTGCTTTTGTAGGTAGTGTGTATGCTCATCTATGTTCTATCAAGCTCATATCTAGGGTTTGAGACCCTCAATGCAAGGAGCTCAATCAAGAAATGGTTTGCATTGGCTCTAAGTATCATATATGAATTCCCATGACCTTCACATGTTATTTTGATCAAAAAATCATCAAGAGTTTGGAGTTGGTTTGCCTTGGAAACCCTAGTTCATCAGGGTATCTTCTGTGGCTTCTTCAACAAATTTCTTAAACAATTTATCAAATATTTCAAGATATACTTCACATTACATCATCCTATTCATATATGATCTTCCATGAGTCCCAAAAGAATGTCAAGCTAGCAAGATGATTCATGGTGATTGACCAGAGGAAGTCAACTAGTCAAAACTGAGGTCCCCTAGACCCTATCTCCTATAATTTTTGTCATATGAAAATGATTCCAAGAGAAAAGTTACTCTAAATGACATTCCAAACAACATTCATGTTGAGGTCAATGTAGCGGTAAATTCATGATCATCAAGCTATGGATAAGCTAGACATCAAATAACAAGAGTCGCCACCGCGCTTTTATTGTTTCCAAGGGAAAAGAGATAAAGTACGAACAAAACCCAAAAGTAAGAAGTTTTCAAATCAAAATTAATAAAATGTCAGAGATTACAGGTAAGGGGGTTGGTTACTCAGAGGGAAGGTGTTAGCACCCAAAGTGTCCTAGGTACTCCTAGGGAGCCCTTTTTGTGTGCATATGTATTTGGTACAAAAATGATGTTTACAAGCAAATAGAATGGGGGGATGAGAAAAAATTCATTAATTATATTTTTGTGTTTGACAAGACCTTCAGACTTGTGCCTACGTACCAACATAAAAATGAGAGATCAAAACCTCGTAGTTCGTGATACAAATTTCAAAGTGGATGCATTGCTTTTAACAAAATTTTAAGTTTGAAAGGCACAGAGGCCTAAAATAGTTTAAAAGAGTTAGTTCTTTTTGGCTTTTCTGAAAGGTTAACTCAAGTATAGTTAAGTTCATTTACATGTTTGATTTAAGAAAAGAAGTTTGAAAATACAATGGCATAAGGCCAAAGTTTCTATATTTTTTGCAAAGTGGTCAAAGTTTAGAACAAAATAAGTTCAGTCAAAGAAGATTTTAAAAAGGGAGGGAGAGATTTTGAAATTAAAGAAATGGGGAGAAGATGAAGAGACTAATCCTATGCACAACATTAAAAGTTAAGAGTTGAAAAGATCTGACCAAATGGGTAGTAATCCAATAGACAAGAATGTCAATAGAAACCCAGAATTCCCTTGGACATTTAGAATCAAGCAACACACAAATGCACAATTATATTGTCTTGAAGAGAAAAGGCATCAAATAAAGATAGCCACATCCAAGATTTAGCCACTCCATGATCTTCTTCAAATTAGCCCATGTAACAGATGAATTCCACAAGTCACAGGTTCAAAATGACAGCTTCTCAATGATCTTGTTACAGATGAACTCAGAGGGATCTTGAATGATGTATCAGATGAAGTTTCAAATTCCAAGCACTTGGTTTCACAGAAAGTTTGCATTGTCCAAGTCCTTTATCATAGGAATGTTGCCTAAGTTCTAAGTCCGTTTGTCCAAGATCAAGCCAACAATCCACAGAAAAGTTTTTTTTAGGGTTTTTGTTATTATTATGTACATTAATGGTCAAAGACCACACAAATAAGAAAAGTATACACAAACAAGATATATCACACAATATGATCCAAATGGACAAAGTGAAAATTGCATTAACATAAACAATTAGAATGGTATGAATAATGGCAAATGAATAAAGGCTAAAATTAAATGACATTAAAGTAAATGGCTTGAAATTAAAAGTTAGTTGTTAATAAGTTAGAAGTTAGTATTGTTTTGCTTTTGCTTTTCATTTTTAGACATTCTTTGGAGAACACTCAACCCACTTATAACAAGCATGGATCCTTGAGCCAAGACATCTTCTAAAGGAAGGAAAAGAGGCCAAGTTTCCACACAATTATATTATCTTGAAGAGCAAGACATCAAATAAGGATAGCCACATCCAAGCTTAGCCACTCCATGATCTTCTTCAAATTAGCCCATGTAACAGATGATCATGTTGTAGATAAACTCAAAGGGATCTTGAATGATGTATCAGATGAAGTTTCAAATTGCAAGCCCTTGTTTTCACAGAAAGTTGTCATTGGCCAAGTCCTTTAGCATAGGAATGTTGCCTAAATTAAATGACATTAAAGTAAATGGCTTGAAATTAAAAGTTAGTTGTTAATGAGTTAGAAGTTAGTATTGTTTTTGCTTTTGCTTTTCATTTTTAAGTCATTCTTTGGAGAATACTCAACCCACTCATCACAAACATGGATCCTTGAGCCAAGAAATCTTCCAAAGGAAGGAAAAAAGGCCAAGTTTCCATACAATACCATGAAAGAGGGGAGACTTACAATCTCACTAACTAGAATGTTATGCCTTTTGTGTCACAAATTTAGCGCTATGTTAAGTAATCATAATTGGACTTATATAGAAGTCATAACTATTTGAGGCCGGACAATAGAATTTTGGTGTTAATGCATGTTAGAGACATAATATCATGGACTATGCTCATGAAACATACCACACACAAAAATAATATTCAAAAGAGGTTCCCTAATCTCATCCATACTTATGTTGATTTTTTAATCAACTAGCCTTAGGACTTTGAGATATCATAGGCCAAATGAATGAATGCATAAAGAAGGGGAATGAGATGAAGAGGGAGGAGAATGCATCAAAACTAAAATTGGTCAAAGGAAGACTTTTACCAAATTAATATCATCAATTCATTTTGGGAGATGGAATATACATTCCATCAATCCCCTAAATCCAATGATATTAACTCGACAAAGTCAAATCAACCTTGACCAAGGCCCAACAACAAGAGTCAAACTCAAACAAATCATCACAATTGCTCAACACAATTAATTGACATTTATTCAAATTAAAAAGACTAAAATAATAAATTTAAATTAAATATGGTTTGTCAAATCCCTAAAACCTCATCAAAACACCAAAGAAATAGCCATGAGATTTATCATAGGTCAAACAAGGTCAAAGGACCTTGGAGAAAAAATTTCAGAATTTTTAAAAACTTAAAAGTATTTTTAAACAATTAAAAATAATCACAAAATCAATTAAATCATGAAAAATATTAATAATGATCCAAAAAATAATTTTAATTCAAAATATGAAAAATAAAATTATTTGAAAATTTTTGGTGAAACTCTCATATTTTTTGGATCAATATTAAAATTAATATGAATTAATGAAAATAAAAGGATTAAAATGAAAATCAGAAAATAACATAAAATATTGACCACTTGATCTGCCTCATTAATTGAGGTGGCAGATCAAGTGGTGGAGAACACACGTTCCATGGTACACGCTAGTCAACTCATCCACACGCCTGGTATTCACAATGAGTGCTCTAGATTAAAACGTTTTAAAACAAATCAATGGCTCTGAACACTTCCAGCTCATCGCCGGAGTTCTAAGGTCGGTCATCTTCTCCGAGGACCCTGGCCGGACTGGTTCGATCATCACCACATCAAAAATTACAAAAGAGGACATCATCTGAAAGATAAAATGGTGTAGATCACGAATATCACCTCAATTTTAACTAACTCCACATATATAGAAAGATGTGAGGAGTTGAATTTTGAGGTGCATCAATTCAGTTGCTTCGATTTGACCTCTAAGCAACTCAATCTTCTTGCCTACATTGGTAGGACTTCAGACAACCAAAGATCCAAGAGAATTGAGTAGAATTGAGTGAGAATCGAAGAGATGAAGTTTTCTGAAAATTACCTTCAATGTTATGCAGTTCTTGATGTTGCTTGCTCCAAACACGATCTGATCACACTTGAGGAGCTAGCAGGAAGTGATTAGAGAGGTTGCAAGGCTTTGGATCCTGGAGTTCCTGAATCTCCAACAGTTGAGATTCAAACTCAAATTTCAAATTGAAATTTCTCAGGTTTTCCTTTAGAATGAGAGGGTTTCAATGGGGGGCAAAGCTGGCGCGCAAAGTGTTGTTCAAATGAGCTCATAAGCCTTCTATTTATAGCCAAAGGGAATGATATTTGCACACTTCAAAATCTGTCCAAAATTGGCAATGTGGATGGCACGAGTGCATGAGCATGTACAGGCCCATGATGCAATGCATTAAGGTCCAAAATTATTTCAATTGAAGTCTGAATGAAGCTTGTATGGCAAGGCATTATGAACTGGAGTTTGTACAATTGATTCTTTCCAATGATGCAGCCCTGTTAAAGCCATGCGCAGACCTAACAATCTTTGTCCAAAATGTATGAACTTGGGTTCTTTGGAAAGCTTGGGTCAAGGGGAACAAGTTTTATGTTCAACACTTTTTCATTTGGAGCTTGGAACATGGAGAATATTGAGGTGAAAGCTTGGAAATTTCAACATGTTGAAAAAATTTCTAAGTGTCAAGCCATATATCTCAATATTCCACCTTGCTTAACTTTTTATGTAGGCTTCAAATGAGAAACGTGTCTTCGCCAAAGTTGTATCTCTTTCAAAAACCTTCAAAATGGTCACTAATTTCATGTCATTTGGATTTAGAATGATAGAGTTATGCATTTTTCAAGTTTGGAAAAATCACTTGTTCAATGGTATAGGTCAAAAATGACCTATAATGTATCCTCATATCACATGCTCATAAAATTTTAATTTTCTTTCACTCCAAACATCAAAGTTGAGGTAGACATCTTTAATTTGATTGTGCAACTTAGAAATCTTTCATCTCATAAAAATTGAGCAAGTTATGGCCTTGGTAAGTTGACTTCCAAATTAGTGTTTAGACAAAATGACCTATAATGTTTCAACATAGAAAATGATTTTACAAGCAAAACTAGCTCTAGGTCTAAACATGAAAGTTGTTCGGAATATCATTCAGAGTAACTTTTCTCTTGTAATTATTTTCATATGATGAAAATTGTAGGAGATAGGGTCTAGGGAGACCCAGTTTTGATCAGATGAATTCATCTGGCCAACCACCATCAACCAACTTGCTAACCTTCAATTCTTTGGACTTTCTTGGCTCGTGGTAGATCATATATGCATAAGATGATGAATTTTAAAGTGTACCTTGATAACTTTGATCAATTGGTGAGATAGCTTGTTGGAGAAGTTACTCAAGATACCAAGTCAAACTAGGGTTTCCAAGGCAAATCACCTCCAAACTCTTGAAGAAAACTTGATCAATATAACATGTAGTAATAAATGGAACTCATATATGATGCTCATAAACATTCTTGAATCAATTCATGGTTGTTATCTTTGTCATGAGGGTCTCAAACCCTAGATATGAACTTGATAAATCAATGGTGATCATGCCCTACCTACAAAAGAGTTAGGCAAATGCAAAGACATATTTTTGGTATTTTGGTTAGTAAAATGATAATATACAAGTATGATACAGTCACATAGTTCTTGGTGATCTCTCCCAAAATAAACCCAATGAAAGATAGGTAAGGAGGATGTCAAGGTATGATCCCAATGCTAATGCTTATGATGAAATTGCATGAGGGATCTTAGGATCAAAATTGGGGTCTTACAGTCAAGAGCTAGTTTTTGCTTGGAAAGTCATTTTCTATGGTGAAAGATTATAAGTCATTTTGTCTAAACCCTAATTTGGAGATCAACTTCCAAAGGCCATAACTTGCTCAATTCTTATGAGATGAAAGCCATTCAAATTGCATGGTCAAATTCAAGACGTCTACTCCAACTTTTATGTTTGGATGAAGTGCAAATTCAACTTGCAAATGCATGTTCCAAGTGAAAACATTACAGGTCATTTTGGGCCAATACCATTGAACAAGTGATTTTCCTCGACCTCTAAAATGCATAACTCCTTCAACTTTTATGAAGGAACTTTTCTCATTTGAAGCTCATAGAAAAAGTTATTCAAGGTGGTGTAAGACCCTAATTTTGACCCTAAGATCCCTCATGGCATCATGTTATTGCACAAGTGCATTGCCTCAAGGATCATAGCATGTTTGGCTCCTTAACCCTAGGGTTGGGACTTGTTTGAGTGATTTGAGATCACCAAGCATACTTGTATTGTATATTATTGCTTTTATTATTTGATTACTAACCAAAAGCACAAAAATATGTCACTAACTCTTTTTGTTTTGAAGTTCAAGTGGTCATGTGCTCCACAATGCTCCTAGGAGGCTCCTAAGCCCAATGTAATGGCTAGATGAAGATGATAAAAAGCATGACAATGGTCCAAAAAGTTCATAATCATCATATATGTCTCCCAAGTATCTTCCGATTTGATCAAGATAACCCAGAGGGCTTGAAGATTGTTTCCCAAGGAAACCCTAATTTCACTGTGCTTTGACTGTGCCTTGCCCATGAAGCAATCTCAAACTACGATCAAATTTAATTAAGGTAAGTTCTTTCATTTATCCGTCTATGCACACATGAGTCTATTTGAGTCCCCTCAATCATTTATTCATCAAGATTGGAAGTTTGACTTTGAAAAGTTGACCAGTCAAGTCATCGGACTAAGCTGAGGTTCAATAAGCTATAATTCTTTGATGTGTTTGTCAAATGAAGATGACCCCAAAATAAAAAATGTTCATAAGAAACATATGAACAACTTTCATCTTCACCAAATATCCATTTGAAGCTTGGAAGGTCATCATTCATTTGAAAACATTATAGGTCATTTTGACTGAAACCCTAATTTTGGGTCAACTTGCCAAGGGCATAACTTCCTTAATTTTTATTATTTTGAGGTTAGACCAAAGGAATTGGAAATATTGTTATGTCTACTTAAAATGTTATGTTGGACAAAATTTCATAATTGATCGCGACTTTATGAGTCGAATTGGGGTACAAACTGCAAGTGCACAGTTCTATCGCGTAGTTTTAAAAGATATCGATTCCACAGGGACTTATGAATCGATATACCATTTTCTAAGGTTACTTCGTAAATCTAAGGCAGATGATACTTTGATTGTTTGGGGGAAAAGTTAAAACTAAAACTAGATCTAAATTAAATATCAATTAAGCGGATATCGGTATGTAGTTCGTCGTAATTAGGGAATCAATTCTTTATTGGTTTCTTGGTTTTAAAATAAATCTTTTCAGTTGACGCTATTGATTAAAAGTTTTATCTTAAACTCTCGCTCTGTTGAATAAACTATGATTTTATATTAACGTAGCTGTCACTTATAGTTAAGTCAAAAACCACTTTTTGAAAACAATAGGATCCGTAGAAA
Organism: Lathyrus oleraceus; assembly: GCF_024323335.1. Lineage (NCBI taxonomy): Eukaryota > Viridiplantae > Streptophyta > Magnoliopsida > Fabales > Fabaceae > Lathyrus > Lathyrus oleraceus. The sequence goes on from NC_066583.1 coordinate 248,347,970, forward strand.
CTCTTTTTAAGAAAACACTAATCGTTTAAACACCCTTATCTCAAACTCTCGCTCTGTTGACTTAGGTGATATAATTAAATTCAAATGCTTAACTCTCGTCCTCACATTCAATCTTTAAAAATACTTTTTGAAAAAGGTTAGAATTTAATTAACTCTAAAAATTGCTCTCGCCCTGATCTAGAATTAATGTCCAATTTACATTGTCCAGTCAAAAACTCAAACTCTCGCTCTATTGCTTTTAACTTCTTTATGTCTTTTACTTTCGTACAAAAACCTTGTTATTAAACCTGTAAATTGAGACCATAAAAAGAGTGATTTTAATTTTAAACTTAATTAAACCAATTTGGTTTTGATTCCTTCATTCCGCTTACTCTACATACCGATACCTAAGTAAATCAGCCAGACATGCTAAACAGACTTAAATAATTATCATGCATAAACAGATTCATCTCAGGCAAATAATATAAATAAACCGTAAAACAGGGCATATATAAATTCAAACAATAATTAAAGAACCTGAGAAATTAAATAGCAGTCTTGAACACTCCACACAGGTCGGTTGGATTTGTTATTGAATTCTTCAATCAGGCAGGAAAATAAAAGCGAAGGAATAAAAAAACTAGATTCTAACGTAAGGTTAGATCCGGTAAAAGGTACACAATAGTTTCCGGTGTAGAAACTATTGTGCGAAAAAGAATTAACTAAATGCTAAAAAGGAAAATAGAAATTTCAAGGGAAAACAATATAAAACTCGTACAAGTATTGCTGTAAAAATATGCTTAAGCTGCTGGAAAAGAAAAAATGCGAAAAAGCGAAAGCTGGAAAAAAAGTGTGGACCCTCTGCAGGGTTTGCAAAGCTGATATTTATACTGGTACTTTCGGTAACGGTTTCCAAAAGTAGTCCGCGTCAAAGGTCTTCACGTAGAGAATGGTTAGGCGTGTAAATAGGACTCAACGTCTCTGAAGGCAAATATATAGGGGAATGGTGTGACGTCCGTCACACCATGTGTGACGCTCGTCACAGGAGTGTGCATAGAGTGACGCTCGTCACAGCCTTTGTGACGCTCGTCACAGGCACAACGCCTGTGCTTTTTGGGCTGGGCTTTGGCCTTTGGTATTTTCTTCTTTTCATTCCTTTTTGCACCTCCTTTTCTTCCTTTTTCACTTAAGCTTCAAATAAGTTACCTGAGATAAATAGAAAGAAAATACCGCGTAATATCTAATAAAATGAAATAAATTGAAGTAAATAATAATATAATTTAATTGAATTAAGTCCTAAAATGTGATATAGTTTCATGTTATCAAACTCCCCCATACTTAGATCTTTGCTTGTCCTCAAGCAAAATACAGTATAGAACTTGTTTTAAAAATTTTAGCCAGATGAAATTTCAAAACACACATCAATTCGTACTAGGTTGCATGTAAACCTTGTTTAGAAGTAACTTGAGTTTAATCTTGACATCAACAACCACCGTCACAACCTCAGATAACCTCACCTTATGCAAACCAGTCGAGTAATGCCATTACAGCTATCCTAGTTCCTTTACTCTTATTTCACCCGTTTTCATTCTAGCGAAATCACATTAAGCCCTTTATCTTTTCGCGCACATAATGGAGTAACCGGTTAGTGATTCTGATCCCCTTTTAGCTAGAAGTTCTGGTACATAAGTCGGATAACTTCGTTATTCAGTCCATTGCAAATTGTGGGGGATCGGACCGTAGTCCGCCCTACCAAGTTCAGCACCAGATACCTGCTGAACCAACTCATAATGGATCTTTCATATTATGCTTTTGTATGATCTGCAACCTTTAGATTAAATGATCTAGTAAGGATCACCTAACTTAATTAGTGCATTTCCTGATATATATATTTTTTTATGTTACTTTGGGAATCATTCACTTATATTCATCGGCTCTCCATGTAGTTTGCTATTAAGATGGTGCTGACTTCTCGTATAAACTACTCGGGGTTACTATAAAACTAAAAGTTCAAGGGATTGGTATAATAGGTACTTATCCTGATCTAACATGTTGAGGTTCTTAGAGCGTTGTTATGGTAATAATTTTTGTCTTGATTTCACTCAAGTTTTATAAAATAAGCGACCTTTATACTTATTGGGTGTGTTAAATTTTTGTTATGGCTCAAGAAAATTGAGGGGAATAGGTAATAAGAATTTTTCACACTAGGGACTTGACTTAAAATAAATATATATTATAATAAAAAAAAATTCATAATAAGAAAGGGAAATAACAATGAAAGGGAAAATAACATACTTGAAAAGGGAAGGTTGAAAGAACAAGGTTTTCCCCCCCACACTTAAATGAAACATTGTCCCCAATGTTTCAAAGAAAACAAAAGAAAATGAATAGAAAAATGAAAGAAAAAGTCAATGCTGCCTTCCGCCTCGTGTTCTGAAACCTGGTGATCGTTGACGTACTCCTAAGTCGTCAAACCTGCTAAGCAACTCAGTAAACCGCTGGTCGGTTATTGCATTTCTTGCTTCCTGTTGTTGTTGCATCTGGCGCATCAGTTGCATCACTTCGACATTCTGCGCCTGCATGGTATCAATGGCGTCCATGATATCCTCATTAGTTGCTGGCCTCCTTCTGCGACGACGTCGGGAGGATGGAGGTGGATCAATAGGGTGTTCATCTAAGTCATAAAGTCAGCTATTGTGGTTGTGAACACTCGTTCTCTCATGGTTAGGCAAGGTAAATAGTCGGGCCACTAAGGTGTTATTCTCTTCCTTACCAAATAAGGTGTGGGCTAGTATTTTATGAAAATATCGGATAGCAGGGTTATGGATCTTTTGTGAGTGCATCTCATTCGGGTTTGGGTTGGGTTCTCCGGATATGCAACCCCAGAAGTCATCGAGATCAATGTCATCAATAAGGTCCTCCTGGCGGGTATTAAAGACGAAAGGGCCGCTAGGGAATCCTAAGAGGTCAGCAAGGTCTCAACGGGTGTAGGTGAAGTCCATGCTAAATAAACTAAAGGATATTAAGCCTTTGTTAAGTCCGTAACCATGTTCAGGGATGTATACAAGGGAAATCAGGAATTCTAAGGTTAGCTCACGGTACGTGACAAACCGTCTCTTAATGGCTGCGTTCTCCTACCCAAGCTGGTTAAACATAAACAGGAATGATATCTCAGATGCCTAATTTATCCATGGTCGGTCCATAATATATGGTCAGTGCCATATCCTTCTGGGCTAGATAATCATACCGCCTTCTCTGAACACTGCCTCTGAAAATGGTATCTACTGGTTGCATGATGAAAGTCAGTAGCTCGATGAATTCAAGTAGATACTGGCATTAAGTCATTAATGGTTATTAAAGAAAAAAATACTGATTGACTTTAGGAAAGGGAAGAAAAATAAAAAATAAAAAAAAATGGATAGAGAGAAAAATTGACATTAATAGAACTGGAAATATTCGCTATGTTTTACGTCGATAGCGCGGCGACTTAGGAGTGTAAGTACTCATGGTGGTTCTTTCGAGGATGAATCCTCAGTCAAACTTTTAATTATCCTTGATTTCCATGGCCACTTATCAATCCATCTCTCATATTCATCACTTTTTCTTCTTTTTCTTCTGCGAGGTAGTTTATCCTTCTGAACTTGTGGTGGTGGTTCTGGCTCTATTCTGAGAGCTAGCTTTTCAGGTTTAGGTTCAATTTTTGAAAACACCACCTCAAAGTCTGGTTTGCCCCTTTTTATACTAATTAGTTCCCTAATTTCATGGGCTTCAAATTCTCTCTTCTTGTTCAGGGTGGCAAATAAAGGTGCATTGGTGTGGATATTTTCTGATAGCTCCTCTTTTCTTTCGGATTTGGGGTCTACCTTAACTTCCACAGACCTTTGCGGGAAAGGAATTGGTGATTTATAGGGAGGAGGGACAACACATAGCTCTTCCTTCTCTACCTTTTTGACAACCTCCCTTTCGGGTGGTGTTTGTGGAACTTTCTCAATCTCTACTTTTTTCTCACCTGAACTCTCCTCATTATCACTATCCTTATGATTTTCGGTAAATCTTTCACTGGTGGTTGTTACCATATCCGTATGTTTCTCAGGGAAAGGTCCTAGAGGTGTCTGCGCAAGTAGGGAGATTTGGGTCTCCAATGCCTCGTTGTGAGTGACGAGGGACTCGACCACAATGTTCAGTTGCGTAAGGGTTTCATTGGTATATAGACTTTGTTTTCTAAATTCTTCATTCTGAAGAGTTTGTGTAGCCACAAAGTGTTCCATCATAGATTCTATCCTTGAGTGAGTTTGCGTCTCAATGAAATCCTCCATTAATATTTCCAGGTTGGATTTATAGGAATCTTGCGATTCCTCAAAATACTGGGAGTGATAATCATAGAGAAAGTTTGGGTGATACATAGTGATAGAGAAAAAAAATTGCCTTAGTCTCTACAGCGTAACAGAAGAGTTACAATATCGACTAAATAAAGTCCCCGGCAACGGCGCCAAAAACTTGATCGCGACTTTATGAGTCGAATTGGGGTACAAACTCCAAGTGCACAGTTCTATCGCGTAGTTTTAAAAGATATCGATTCCACAGGGACTTATGAATCGATATACCGTTTTCTAAGGTTACTTCGTAAAGTTAAGGCAGATGATACTTTGATTGTTTGGGGGAAAAGTTAAAACTAAAACTAGATCTAAATTAAATATCAATTAAGCGGATATCGGTATGTAGTTCGTCGTAATTAGGGAATCAATTCTTTATTGGTTTCTTGGTTTTAAAATAAATCTTTTCAGTTGACGCTATTGATTAAAAGTTTTATCTTAAACTCTCGCTCTGTTGAATAAACTATGATTTTATATTAACGTAGCTGTCACTTATAGTTAAGTCAAAAACCACTTTTTGAAAACAATAGGATCCGTAGAAACTCTTTTTAAGAAAACACTAATCGTTTAAACACCCTTATCTCAAACTCTCGCTCTGTTGACTTAGGTGATATAATTAAATTCAAATGCTTAACTCTCGTCCTCACATTCAATCTTTAAAAATACTTTTTGAAAAAGGTTAGAATTTAATTAACTCTAAAAATTGCTCTCGCCCTGATCTAGAATTAATGTCCAATTTACACTGTCCAGTCAAAAACTCAAACTCTCGCTCTATTGCTTTTAACTTCTTTATGTCTTTTACTTTCGTACAAAAACCTGTAAATTGAGACCGTAAAAAGAGTGATTTTAATTTTAAACTTAATTAAACCAATTTGGTTTTGATTCCTTCATTCCGCTTACTCTACATACCGATACCTAAGTAAATCAGCCAGACATGCTAAACAGACTTAAATAATTATCATGCATAAATAGATTCATCTCAGGCAAATAATATAAATAAACAATAAAACAGGGCATATATAAATTCAAATAATAATTAAAGAACCTGAGAAATTAAATAGCAGTCTTGAACACTCCACCACAGGTCGGTTGGATTTGTTCTTGAATTCTTCAGTCAGGCAGGAAAATAAAAGCGAAGGAATAAAAAAACTAGATTCTAACGTAAGGTTAGATCCGGTAAAAGGTACACAATAGTTTCCGGTGTAGAAACTATTTTGCGAAAAAGAATTAACTAAATGCTAAAAAGGAAAATAGAAATTTCAAGGGAAAACAATATAAAACTCGTACAAGTATTGCTGTAAAAATATGCTTAAGCTGCTGGAAAAGAAAAAATGCGAAAAAGCGAAAGCTGGAAAAAAAGTGTGGACCCTCTCCAGGGTTTGCAAAGCTGATATTTATACTGGTACTTTCTGTAACGGTTTCCAAAAGTAGTCCGCGTCAAAGGTCTTCACGTAGCGAATGGTTAGGCGTGTAAATAGGACTCAACGTCTCTGAAGGCAAATATATAGGGGAATGGTGTGACGTCCGTCACACCATGTGTGACGCTCGTCACAGGAGTGTGCATAGAGTGACGCTCGTCACAGCCTTTGTGACGCTCGTCACAGGCACAACGCCTGTGCTTTTTGGGCTGGGCTTTGGCCTTTGGTATTTGCTTCTTTTCATTCCTTTTTGCACCTCTTTTTCTTCCTTTTTCACTTAAGCTTCAAATATGTTACCTGAGATAAATAGAAAGAAAATACCGCGTAATATCTAATAAAATGAAATAAATTGAAGTAAATAATAATATAATTTAATTGAATTAAGTCCTAAAATGTGATATAGTTTCATGTTATCAAACTCCCCCATACTTAGATCTTTGCTTGTCCTCAAGCAAAATACAGTATAGAACTTGTTTTAAAAATTTTAGCAAGATGAAATTTCAAAACACACATCAATTCGTACTAGGTTGCATGTAAACCTTGTTTAGAAGTAACTTGAGTTTAATCTTGACATCAACAACCATCGTCACAACCTCAGATAACCTCACCTTATGCAAACCAGTTCGAGTAATGCCATTACAGCTATCCTAGTTCCTTTACTCTTATTTCACCCGTTTTCATTCTAGCGAAATCACATTAAGCCCTTTATCTTTTCGCGCACATAGTGGAGTAACCGGTTAGTGATTTTGATCCCCTTTTAGCTAGAAGTTCTGGTACATAAGTCGGATAACTTCGTTATTCAGTCCATTGCAAATTGTGGGGGATCGGACCGTAGTCCGCCCTACCAAGTTCAGCACCAGATACCTGTTGAACCAACTCATAATGGATCTTTCATATTATGCTTTTGTATGATCTGCAACCTTTAGATTAAATGATCTAGTAAGGATCACCTAACTTAATTAGTGCATTTCCTGATATATATATATTTTTTTATGTTACTTTGGGAATCATTCACTTATATTCATCGGCTCTCCACGTAGTTTGCTATTAAGATGGTGCTGACTTCTCGTATAAACTATTCGGGGTTACTATAAAACTAAAAGTTCAAGGGATTGGTATAATAGGTACTTATTCTGATCTAACATGTTGAGGTTCTTAGAGCGTTGTTATGGTAATAATTTTTGTCTTGATTTCACTCAAGTTTTATAAAATAAGCGACCTTTATACTTATTGGGTGTGTTAAATTTTTGTTATGGCTCAAGAAAATTGAGGGGAATAGATAATAAGAATTTTTCACACTAGGGACTTGACTTAAAATAAATATATATTATAATAAAAAAAAATTCATAATAAGAAAGGGAAATAACAATGAAAGGGAAAATAACATACTTGAAAAGGGAAGGTTGAAAGAACAAGGTTTTCCCCCCCACACTTAAATGAAACATTGTCCCCAATGTTTCAAAGAAAACAAAAGAAAATGAATAGAAAAATGAAAGAAAAAGTCAATGCTTCCTTCCGCCTCGTGTTCTGAAACCTGGTGATCGTTGACGTACTCCTAAGTCGTCAAACCTGCTAAGCAACTCAGTGAACCGCTGGTCGGTTATTGCATTTCTTGCTTCCTGTTGTTGTTGCATCTGGCGCATCAGTTGCATCACTTCGACATTCTGCGCCTGCATGGTATCAATGGCGTCCATGATATCCTCATTAGTTGCTGGCCTCCTTCTGCGACGACGTCGGGAGGATGGAGGTGGATCAATAGGGTGTTCATCTAAGTCATAAAGTCAGCTATTGTGGTTGTGAACACTCGTTCTCTCATGGTTAGGCAAGGTAAATAGTCGGGCCACTAAGGTGTTATTCTCTTCCTTACCAAATAAGGTGTGGGCTAGTATTTTATGAAAATATCGGATAGCAGGGTTATGGATCTTTTGTGAGTGCATCTCATTCGGGTTTGGGTTGGGTTCTCCGGATATGCAACCCTAGAAGTCATCGAGATCAATGTCATCAATAAGGTCCTCCTGGCGGGTATTAAAGACGAAAGGGCCGCTAGGGAATCCTAAGAGGTCAGCAAGGTCTCAACGGGTGTAGGTGAAGTCCATGCTAAATAACCTAAAGGATATTAAGCCTTTATTAAGTCTGTAACCATGTTCAGGGATGTATACAAGGGAAATCAGGAATTCTAAGGTTAGCTCACGGTACGTGACAAACCGTCTCTTAATGGCTGCGTTCTCCTACCCAAGCTGGTTAAACATAAACAGGAATGATATCTCAGATGCCTAATTTATCCATGGTCGGTCCATAATATATGGTCAGTGCCATATCCTTCTGGGCTAGATAATCATACCGCCTTCTCTGAACACTGCCTCTGAAAATGGTATCTACTGGTTGCATGATGAAAGTCAGTAGCTCGATGAATTCAAGTAGATACTGGCATTAAGTCAGTAATGGTTATTAAAGAAAAAAATACGGATTGACTTTATGAAAGGGAAGAAAAATAAAAAATAAAAAAAAATGGATAGAGAGAAAAATTGACATTAATAGAACTGGAAATATTCGCTATGTTTTACGTCGATAGCGCGGCGACTTAGGAGTGTAAGTACTCATGGTGGTTCTTTCGAGGATGAATCCTCAGTCAAACTTTTAATTATCCTTGATTTCCATGGCCACTTATCAATCCATCTCTCATATCCATCACTTTTTCTTCTTTTTCTTCTGCGAGGTAGTTTATCCTTCTGAACTTGTGGTGGTGGTTCTGGCTCTATTCTGAGAGCTAGCTTTTCAGGTTTAGGTTCAATTTTTGAAAACACCACCTCAAAGTCTGGTTTGCCCCTTTTTATACTAATTAGTTCCCTAATTTCATGGGCTTCAAATTCTCTCTTCTTGTTCAGGGTGGCAAATAAAGGTGCATTGGTGTGGATATTTTCTGATAGCTCCTCTTTTCTTTCGGATTTGGGGTCTACCTTAACTTCCACAGACCTTTGTGGGAAAGGAATTGGTGATTTATAGGGAGGAGGGACAACACATAGCTCTTCCTTCTCTACCTTTTTGACAACCTCCCTTTCGGGTGGTGTTTGTGGAACTTTCTCAATCTCTACTTTTTTCTCACCTGAACTCTCCTCATTATCACTATCCTTATGATTTTCGGTAAATCTTTCACTGGTGGTTGTTACCATATCCGTATGTTTCTCAGGGAAAGGTCCTAGAGGTGTCTGCGCAAGTAGGGAGATTTGGGTCTCCAATGCCTCGTTGTGAGTGACGAGGGACTCGACCACAATGTTCAGTTGCGTAAGGGTTTCATTGGTATATAGACTTTGTTTTCTAAATTCTTCATTCTGAAGAGTTTGTGTAGCCACAAAGTGTTCCATCATAGATTCTATCCTTGAGTGAGTTTGCGTCTCAATGAAATCCTCCATTAATATTTCCAGGTTGGATTTATAGGAATCTTGCGATTCCTCAAAATACTGGGAGTGATAATCATAGAGAAAGTTTGGGTGATACATAGTGATAGAGAAAAAAAAATTGCCTTAGTCTCTACAGCGTAACAGAAGAGTTACAATATCGACTAAATAAAGTCCCCGGCAACGGCGCCAAAAACTTGATCGCGACTTTATGAGTCGAATTGGGGTACAAACTCCAAGTGCACAGTTCTATCGCGTAGTTTTAAAAGATATCGATTCCACAGGGACTTATGAATCGATATACCGTTTTCTAAGGTTACTTCGTAAAGTTAAGGCAGATGATACTTTGATTGTTTGGGGGAAAAGTTAAAACTAAAACTAGATCTAAATTAAATATCAATTAAGCGGATATCGGTATGTAGTTCGTCGTAATTAGGGAATCAATTCTTTATTGGTTTCTTGGTTTTAAAATAAATCTTTTCAGTTGACGCTATTGATTAAAAGTTTTATCTTAAACTCTCGCTCTGTTGAATAAACTATGATTTTATATTAACGTAGCTGTCACTTATAGTTAAGTCAAAAACCACTTTTTGAAAACAATAGGATCCGTAGAAACTCTTTTTAAGAAAACACTAATCGTTTAAACACCCTTATCTCAAACTCTCGCTCTGTTGACTTAGGTGATATAATTAAATTCAAATGCTTAACTCTCGTCCTCACATTCAATCTTTAAAAATACTTTTTGAAAAAGGTTAGAATTTAATTAACTCTAAAAATTGCTCTCGCCCTGATCTAGAATTAATGTCCAATTTACACTGTCCAGTCAAAAACTCAAACTCTCGCTCTATTGCTTTTAACTTCTTTATGTCTTTTACTTTGGTACAAAAACCTTGTTATTAAACTTGTAAATTGAGACCGTAAAAAGAGTGATTTTAATTTTAAACTTAATTAAACCAATTTGGTTTTGATTCCTTCATTCCGCTTACTCTACATACCGATACCTAAGTAAATCAGTCAGACATGCTAAACAGACTTAAATAATTATCATGCATAAACAGATTCATCTCAGGCAAATAATATAAATAAACAGTAAAACAGGGCATATATAAATTCAAACAATAATTAAAGAACCTGAGAAATTAAATAGCAGTCTTGAACACTCCACCACAGGTCGGTTGGATTTGTTCTTGAATTCTTCAATCAGGCAGGAAAATAAAAGCGAAGGAATAAAAAAACTAGATTCTAACGTAAGGTTAGATCCGGTAAAAGGTACACAATAGTTTCCGGTGTAGAAACTATTGTGCGAAAAAGAATTAACTAAATGCTAAAAAGGAAAATAGAAATTTCAAGGGAAAACAATATAAAACTCGTACAAGTATTGCTGTAAAAATATGCTTAAGCTGCTGGAAAAGAAAAAATGCGAAAAAGCGAAAGCTGGAAAAAAAGTGTGGACCCTCTGCAGGGTTTGCAAAGCTGATACTTATACTGGTACTTTCTATAACAGTTTCTAAAAGTAGTCCGCGTCAAAGGTCTTCACGTAGCGAATGGTTAGGCGTGCAAATAGGACTCAACGTCTCTGAAGGCAAAAATATAGGGGAATGGTGTGACGTCCGTCACACCATGTGTGACGCTCGTCACAGGAGTGTGCATAGCGTGACGCTCGTCACATCCTTTGTGACGCTCGTCACAGGCACATCGCCTGTGCGTTTTGGGCTGGGCTTTAGCCTTTGGTATTTGCTTCTTTTCATTCCTTTTTACACCTCCTTTTCTTCCTTTTTCACTTAAGCTTCAAATAAGTTACCTGAGATAAATAGAAAGAAAATACCGCGTAATATCTAATAAAATGAAATAAATTGAAGTAAATAATAATATAATTTAATTGAATTAAGTCCTAAAATATGATATAGTTTCATGTTATCAATAATCCTAAATGAAATACATGTGATATTGCAAAACATTATAGGTCAACTTGAACCTAATTCATTGAATTTGAAAACGTACCCAACTTCAGATGCCCATAACTTTGTCATAGAAAATCCAAATGATGCAAAATTTGAGTCTAGATTAACCATATTGAAAAGATCTACAACTTTTACACTGGAGAGTTTTTCATTTGAAGCTTGTATCATGAGGACAGAGGGGTTTGATTAAGCTTGCTTTTGGTTAACTTTTTCAAAAAGGATTTGAACATGTTTTACACTTGAACTTTCTAAGCCAGTTTTGATCAATCTGCACATTCCAAATGATATTTTTCCCAACAAGACTTTGGTTCCTTATTTCAAGAGCTTTCCAGCCATTACTCACATTTGTCTTTTGGATTTACCATTTGGGTGATTCGAATTTCTTTTCATTCATGTGCATTCTTGATATTTTATGTTGAAACTTGAAATGCAAGTCCTTTCCATCCCAAGTGCACGACCACATGCCTGCCATTTGATCTCAGCAAGCTTCTTCAACCATTCATGGGCCTCTCACATGTCCACAAAGGCTCATGTATTCAAATTTTCAAATCCCATGCACATGAGCAAAGTGTGAATTCAACTACATTCACCTAAAATTAAGGGACTCATGAGCTTCATTTGAGAACCATTTGGAGATCCCTTATACTCCAAAACTGAAACCATAACCCTCACCAAAGGAATCATTCACTATTCTTTACATTTTCGAGCTTGAAATTCAACAACATTAGTTGAGTTTCAAAGCCAGATTCCTTAGCCAATCATCTCTCCTACATTCATAGATCAAAGAGGAGCAAAGAACTTGAAGAATTCGTGGCCAGAAGCTCACCAATTTGAAGGTATAAACTCAAACTATTTGGATCTGAAACTCCTAATTCAATGTAGTTTTCTTGTGTTTTGGTGGTTCTCTGTAGTCCTCATACTTGAGGAAAGCGTTTGATGCATTCAATTTGCCATTTCATGAACAATCCGTGTGGACACCATGATTTTCTCCTTCATCTTTTTCTCAATATAGGAAGATTGAAAGAAATCCAATGGTACAGTGATGATCTACATCACATGAGCTTCATTTCCATGTCCTTGTTTTTTATTTTCGTTGAGATTCATTTTTCTCCAAATCTGGCCGGAGTTTGTGTGGTTGATCAGAGAAAATGGTGGTTTCCACCACCACCACCATGTGTTCTGATCCCAACCTTTGGATCTCCTTTCACGGTTTAATCTCACGCGTTCGTTTTAATTACTTGTTTTAATTCGTTATTTGGCGTTGTTAACTTAAGTGCATCGTGTGTCCTCATATCCAAGTCATGCATCACTGTCACGTCAATTAATGAATTGGATCTAGTGGCTCAGCATTTTTCGTTTATTTCATTTTTCTCTTTATTTTCTTTTAATTCATTTCATTTTCAAAAATTCATTAAAAATTCATATGAAGTCAGAAAAATATGAGACCAACTTTGAAATTTTTCTTGAAAAATCTAGTTTCATATTATGATTTTTAATCATTTTTGTGACTTCATTTTTCATGAATTATTTGGTTTTTAATGACTTTAATTCATTTTAAAATACTTTCTGACTTTTAAAAAATACAAAAATATTTTCATAGCATCTATGAATCATGATAAGTCAATGAAAAATAGTCTCAACAATTTCTTGTTTGTTTTGAGATTATTTGAGATTTTAATTCATATTATGCTATTTTTGGTTGTTTTTAATTGATTTTAATTGCTTTCTGGTTTTAAAAATTTGTGAGAAAATTAGTCAAAGTTTGTTTGACTATGTTGAACCTATGAGAATTTAATTGGACTCATTGAAGTTGTTTTGAATTGAATTTGAGGTTCAACTTTGTTTATTTTTTATTTGTATTTTCTTTTAATTCAAAAAACACCAAAAAAATATTGTGGACTTCTTGACTGGTTATATTCATTTCTCTTTTGTTTGGTGTTGGTCAAGGTTGAATTGATTCAACTTTGATCAAATTCATTGGATCTTGTGGTTGGAGAATCCTTAAGGATCATCACCTAGAAAGATGAATGAATTTGATCAAGGATGAGTTATTCTTTGATCAATTGGGATTGGTTGTTAACTTCTTACCCCCTCCCTTTCATCTTCATCCCTTTCTTTCGCTCAATGGCCAATGAGTTAAAGTCTTGAGGTTGGTCTTGACAAATAGGAGTTTAATCTTCTTTGATCCAAACCAAACTTAACTTGATCCATTATCAAGTGAGTTATTTTGTGTCAAAGATAGGTTACTTCTTGGTCAAGCAAATAACCAAAAGTCAATACAAGGAACTTCCCCTTTTGTTTGGCATGGCAAGTTTATGGAGCTTGGCTTACTAGTCATGACCTCTAACTTGTGTTCTTTGTCTATATTCGTATATACCGGCCTCAGATAGGTGTGACTACTATATTAGTCCACTTCAATTGTTTAACATAGCACTACATTGTCTTATGACAAACTAACATAACTCTACTAACAACTAACTTTAATTTGAGCTTTTAAATTCTTGCCATTTACTTTTAATGTCATTTATTTCTTGCTCATTATTCATTTTCATTTTCATTTTGCTCACTTGAGCACATATTTTATGTTTATGTCATTTTTTCTTTTGCTCATTTGAGCCCATTATTGTATAAATATATTGCTATTTTGTGTTGTTTTGTGTTTGTATTAATGTGAACAAAAATGCAAAAGGAGAAAGGACTTAGAATTAGGATTCACCCATGCTTAAAGGAGTTCAAGAGAAACTAGGCCTCGTGCCTTTAGAATGCAAAATATGTTGAAGAGCAACTAGGCCTCATGCCTTTAGAATGCTAAAATTCAAAGTTGACCTCAAAGGACTCCTCCTTAAACTTATTCTTTGTCTATTCCCTTTATTATATTGTGAGCTTTTTTATGTGTGCTTTTGTGTGATAGGAACCTCAGCTTAAGATTGTGAAAAGAGGACCATTGTCATGAGTAGCCAAGTTAAGAGCCAAGCCAAATGGAGATCCTAGGAGCTTGAATTCAAATTATTGAATGCTTGTTTTGTGTGCTAAATCCAAAGGAAATTAGCATTTTAAGTCATCTCTATGACTCCAAGAAAAGGAACTCCAAGGGTCATCTCTCCCCTCTTATCTTTGTATGCTTTAGGAATAGCCCTTGTCTCTTCCCCCCACTCTAACCAAGCCAAAAATCATTTTTAAAACTTTGACTTTATTTCAAATTAAAAACCTAGGCCTTAGGCCTTTGACTTTTCAAAACCATTTTCATAAATACTCATTGTAAATAAACATGAATCCAACTTTGACGTTATTTTGTAAATAAATCTAACTTGTAAATATAACCCATTTCAAGTTGTTTTTGTGGTTCTAATGGCCACTTGTTAAAAGCTTTTCAAAAACCTTTTCATCCTTAGTGTTGGATTATAAGCCTTTCATGCTTATTATAGGGTTAACCCCTCACTAGCATGTTGAAGCCTTCCTCACATGGTGGATTGTTGGTTTAGGTTGAGTTTTCTCCCTTTGATAACAAAAGACCTTAAGGCTTTTGGTTAAAATCAATTCACCAACCTTTGAAATTTTTACCACGAACTACGAGGTTTTGATCCTCCTTTGTGATGGTACGTAGGCAATGGGTTCATCCATTCAAACAACAAAATTTGTAAATATAATATATTCTCTTCTCATCCCTCCAATCTTTTTGTACAAATCTTTTCACAAATACCAACCTACAACACATATTTGTAAAAAGGGTTCCCTTAGAGTACTAAGGATGTTTTGGGTGCGTAAAACCTTCCCATTTCATAACCAACCCCCTTATATAGATCTCTGACATTTTTATTAGTTTTTTATTTGAAAAACTTCTTACTTGGCTTTTGTTCACTTTTTAGCCTTTCCTTTGGATAAATAAAAGTACGGTGGCAACTCGAATTGTATGTTGACTTTTGGTTTAGTCAATAAACCTAAAGGTAATGAAAACCCCGCTACAAAAAAGTGGCGACTCTGCTGGGGAAGATCTAAGGCCCCGTGGGTTTAGCCTACTTTTTGCTTGTATGTTTATATTTATTTGTGGCATATTTTTGTGCAAATTTGGGATGAATGTATTGTTTGTAATGTATGAATTGGTTGATATATCAATTGCTTGTATGCTTGGTGGTTTCTTGTGAGATGAGTTCTATACCCGAACTCGAGTGTACTTATGATAGGAGAATGACATAGTCTTGTTGACTTGTGTGGAGTTAGTCCTTAACAAGTTAACTTGCAAGCCCATTCACTTGGTGGAGGTCTTGTTGGGATCACTAATGTCACACGAGTAGTCGTGGTTAGGCATTACTCTTTCCAATAGGAACCATAGAAACCAAGGACCTTAGGTACCTAGCCCATCTTGGCCTATTTTAGGACGTAGTGCGAAGGTTGTTCAGGTGTAAGACTTGATGCGATTGTTACGCGATACTACACTCATAAGAGTCCCTCTTGATAATATTTTTGGAGGACGAGTAGTCGTTTTATCCGATAATATCTGAAAGATGGGATGATGACTATGGGAACCCTGTAGAACATGATTGTCAGGTTTAACCATAGTACACTCCCGTTGGGTGGTTCTTAACTGAGACTCCATGCTCGTGACTCACAACAAACCCGTGATTCGCGGTCGATTCGTTCTTGTATATTCTCAAAATCAATGGAACTTGGGTGTTGATAAGGTGTAAACCATAATCCACCAAAATGGATGATTGATATTGATGATGACTTGAGCCATCCCATGACCTTTGTGTGGTGTGACTTGCTTGATCCTTGAGTGTGTTTGTTGCATCCATGCATCCATGCATTCATTCGCATTCATGTCATCAACAATAAAGATTTTTGGAAGGAACTAAAAAGGTCTATTTGCAAATTTTCAGACATGGATAAGCAAAGAAGGAATACGAAGAAGTACAGTTTCAGACAACCTGACTTAAGAGAGTTAAGGCGTCTGACATCTTATGTATTAGAGCCTTTGGAGTTCAAAGGTCACCATGGGAAGCTTCTAGCTATTCTCTCTACCAAAGTGGATGAAGGTCTGATGAGTGTGTTGGTGCAGTTCTACGATCCTCTGTATCGGTGTTTCACTTTTCCGGATTTCTAGCTTTCGCCTACATTGGAGGAGTACGCTTATCATGTGGGTATACCTATTCTTGACCAATTGTCGTTCGGTGGTTTGGAGAAGATCCCGTCTTCTCAAGAGATTGCTAACATGCTTCACGTGGAGGTATCCGACATTGTTGCCAATATGACTACCAAGGGTGGAATTCAAGGTCTCCCGTCTGATTTTCTGATTGCCAAAGCTACTTCGTTTGGGAAGGCCTTGAGTAAGGAAGCTTTTGAAGCCATATTTGTACTCCTCATTTATGGGCTAGTGTTATTTCCCAACATCGACAACTTCGTGGATGTGAACGCTATTAGGATTTTCTCTTCTTTTAATCTCGTTCTGACTCTGTTGGGTGACACTTATTTCTCTTTGCATATGAGGAATGCAAAGGGTGGTGGTTCCATTGTATGTTGTCTGCCTCTATTGTACAAGTGGTTTATTTCGCACTTGCCTTCAAGGAGAACAAGGGATGTCTACGGTGGTCCACGAGACTTATGTCTCTCACTAATGATGATATCTCTTGGTATAATCGTGTTTATGATGGCGTTAAGATTATTGATTCTTGTGGTGAGTTCTCCAATGTACCTCTTCTTGGTACATATGGTGAAATTAACTACAATCCTGCTTTGGCTCGCCGTCAGCTTGGGTTCCCCTTAAAGGATAAACCTAACAACATTTCGTTGGAAGGCTTATTCTTTCAAGAGGGTAAAGATCCCCAAAACCTGAAGGATGGGATGGTCCGCGCCTGGTGCAAGGTTCATAGGAAAGGGAGGAATAAGCTTGGTCCGAAGAACTGTGTTTCTTTGGAGCCTTACACCTCTTGGGTAAGGAAGATAGCCCTCGAGTACCGCATGCCGTATGAGTATCTGAGACCTACCCCTATGGTTATGGTTGGGCCTTCAACTCTCCCTAATCAAGGAGTAGAGGAGTTGAGAGACGAAGACTGTTCGCGTGCTTGGGTTCGTGAGCATGAGGAGCTTCTTCAGCAGCTCAAGGATAAGGATGCAATGATCGAGTTTCTAGAGCATCAGGTTATTGATGAGCCCAACAATGTGGTTACTTATCTCCTGCCTCACTCGACTAGGTTTTGGAAGAAGAGATGTGATCAACTCGCCAAGGAGAAGGCCGTCATGGAAGCAGCTTATGAGAGAGAAGTGAAAAGGCTTCCTGCAACGTATCTTCCGATCCCGAAGGCTTTAGACGACTGCTTCTAGGGTTCCATAGGATATTTATTCTCCTTTTATCTTGTATTGTATTTGGTTACCGAAACTGTACTACTTCTTTGGTGTAAAAAGTTTCCAAATATTATATTGCTATGAGTATTCGACATATGTCTCAAAAAGTTCAGAATTTTCAAAACATTTGCAAATAGATCCTTATAAAGTTCCTCCTATAAAAAACAAATCATATGCACGAGCATTGCATGCATCATATGCATAAGTAGGTTTTGGTTCCGAGCTCTTGATACAGTGGTCTAACTCTTTGCTCTTCATTTATTTTGAAGATAAGCTGGCGCACCAGTACAACTCTCGAGCCAATCATTCAAAGATCATGGAACACGTTTAATAAGAGAACCGAGATTTGAAAGAGGAGATTGCCCGACTGACTGCCATGATGGAGTCATTTCTTGCTTCTCAGAGCCAAGCTTCTCCAACTCTTGCAACTCCTCCCGCAAGGACTGTCATTTCTGAAGTGGTTACCTCTATAGTTCTTGCTGCCACCGCCCACTTCGCTCCGAATCTGCCTGCTGGATTGCCTTGGGGAATGCCACCCAATTTTGTGCTAGAGGGTTTCGCTCCCACTTTTGCTTCTATATCGGCATCTAGCCCGGTCATGTCTATGCCACCTCCTGTTGTGCACACTTTGTCGCGAGTAGAAGACACAATCTATCACTCTGAGCCATCTGAAGGCCCGGACGTTTATGAGAAGATGGATGAGATGAAGGACCAATTCCTTGAGCTGTCCAAGGAACTGAAAATACTGAGAGGCAAAGATCTGTTTGGGAAGAGTGCTGCTGAACTGTGCTTAGTGCCCAATGTGAAAATCCCAGTCAAATTCAAAGTGCCTGACTTTGAGAAGTATAAGGGAAACTCGTGTCCACTCAGTCATCTTGTGATGTATGCCTGCAATATGTCGACCCAGACAGATAATGATCAACTACTGATTCACTATTTCCAGGATAGCCTGACAGGTGTTGCGCTCTGTTGGTATATGGGGCTAGATAGTGCAAGCATTCGCACTTTCAACGATCTAGGCGAGGCTTTTGTGAAATAGTACAAATACAACATGGATATGGCTCCGGACAGAGATCAGCTGAGGGAGATATCCCAAAAGGATAAAGAAACCTTCAAGGAATACGCCTAGAGGTGAAGAGAATTGGCAGCTCAGATAGTGCCACCATTGGAGGAGAAGGAGATGACAAAGATCTTTCTGAAGACGTTGAGCTCTTTCTATTATGAGCGTATGATTGCTAGTGCTCTCTCGGACTTTACCGAAATGGTAAATATGGGGATGATGCTAGAAGTGGGAGCCCGTGAAGGACGTCTGTCCCGTGATGATTCTTCGGCAAAGAAGTATGGAGAATTTTCCAGGAAGAAGGAAGGGGAGACTCATGTTGTTTCTTCCCATAGCAAAAGACGACCCTCTATGAGGAGGAAGGAATTCCGACCAGTCGTCAACCAACACCAGGTGGCTCATATAGCACCTGCTTTCAGAGAAGCTCAACAACCACAACAACAATCTCGTCAACAACAACAGGCTTACCAGCCTCGCAATAACAATAACAGCACCAACAATTATGAGAGGAAGAGGGTGACTTTTGGCTCGATTCCTATGACCTACGCTGAATTGTACCCTTCCTTGATTGATAGGAAGTTGATAACTCCACGTGACCCTCCTGTTGTGCCAGCCAATCCTCAATGGTGGTATAAGCCTGAACTTCATTATGTGTATCATTTCGGTGCGCCTGGACATGATGTGGAGAACTGCTTTCCGTTGAAGACCAAGGTGCAAGACCTTGTGAGGAGTGGGATACTATTCTTTGAGGATGTAGGCCTGAATGTTAAGAAGAACCCATTGCCCGAGCATGGGAAGGAGGCTGTCAACATGGTCTAGGGTTGCCCTGGCAAATATAAGGTCCTTTATGTGAATGATATAAGGCAATCCCTGGTGGAAATGCATAAGCTGTTGTATGAGCACAGACACTATGAGCACGATCACGATAGGTGCCATGTGTGCACTGTCAATGAAAGAGGATGCCGCAAGATAAGAAGGGAAATCCAAGAGATGCTAGACCAAGGGATGATTGAGATACTTCAAAATCGTGATGAGGATGAAGTTGATGTTATCACTCCCGTGTTCAATATTCATGATCCTGTTGTCATCAAGTACGATGGCAGCAAAAGGAAGGTGGTGCCAACTCTTGTGATAAAGCCAGGGGGCCTGTCCCGTATGTGTCAGATAAAGCGGTCCCGTACCGTTACAATGTTGTTATGCTGGAAGAAGGGAAGGAGGTATTGTTTCCCTCAAGCTCTATTATAAGCATATCCGATGTTAGTTGAGTGACCTGTAGTGGTCGTGTTTTCTCGGCTCAGCCGAAATCCCACGAAAACGTCGTGAAGAAAGATGTTGTTAGTTATGTCGGTCCCGTGGGGACTTCTTCTTCCAATCATTCTATTCTTGCTATGAAGGGTGTTGACCCTGTTGTTGTCAAAGCTGATAAAGCTCCTATCCTAGTTGGCCAGTCTGGCATATTGAAAGAGGATGGTGATGAGATGCTGAGGCTCATCAAGAGGAGTGAGTACAACATTGTGGAGCAGTTGCTTTAAACTCCATCAAAGATATATGTCCTATCTTTGTTGATGAATTCAGAGCCACACCGTGAAGCGTTGCAAAGGGTGTTGGACGTGGCATATGTGGATCATGATGTCACAATTGAATAGTTTGATATCATTGTTGCAAATATAACTGCCTGCAACAATTTGAGTTTCTGCGATGATGATCTTCCCGAGGAGGGAAAAGACCACAATTTGGCCTTACATATCTCTATTAATTGTAAAGATGATGCCTTGTCCAATGTGTTGGTGGACACAGAGTCATCACTTAATGTATTGCCAAAGTCCACTCTCGCCAAACTTTCGTATCAGGGGCCTCCCATGAGGCAGAGTGGAGTGGTAGTAAAAGCTTTTGATGGATCGCGTAAGACCCTGATCGGTGAATTAGACCTCCCGATCAAGATTGGACCTAGTGATTTCCAGACCACTTTCCAAGTTATGCACATACATTCGTCGTACAGTTGTTTACTTGGTAGACCATGGATTCACGAGGCAGGTGCCGTGACATCCATCCTACACCAAAAGTTGAAGTTCGTCAAGAACAAGAAGTTGGTGGTGATAGGGGGAGAGAGGGCTCTCTTGGTCTTCCATTTATCTTCCTTTTCCTGCATCGATGCTGAAGATGAGGTTGGAACTTCATTCCAAGCCTTATCTATTGATGAGCCTTCTAGGAAAGGACTTTCTTCATTTGTCTCCAACAATGATGCGAAGTTGGCCATCGAGCATGGCGCAACTAATGGTTTGGGGAAAATGATAAAGATGGAAGATAATAAATCCCGGGCTGGTATAGGGTATTCTTCTGGTGTTTCTAATGATCTTGGGTTGTTTCAGAGTGGCGGTTTCATCCACATCGATGGAGATCAAGAAGTTGCTGCCATCATTGAAGAAGATGAAGAGGAAGACCTCAGCAACTTTGTCATACCTGGAGGGATCTGCAATAATTGGGTCGCTGTTAATGTTCCAACAGTTACCCATAAGTCAACGTAATATGTTCATTCCTGTTTAAAACCCTTCTCCCATGCCAAAAGGAGAAGTGAAGACATTGTTGGCATAATTAGTTAATACAATGATATTCATTCAATAATCGCATGTTAAATGTTTGTTTTTCAAATTATTTTTCATTTTTTGCTTTTCACGTGAAATTGGTGATCACCATAAAACCCTAAAAAAGATAATAAAATTAATCTTTTCATCTGCATAATGATTTGCCTTTTTTGAATTCTGAAATCTCTTTTATACTCAAAATCATTATGCAGGTTAATCAAACCCATTGAACATAATGATCCAACACCATCTCCCAACTTTGAGTTCCCTGTATTTGAGGCAGAAGAAGATGATGTTGAAGAGATTCTTGATGAGATTACCCATCTGCTTGAGTACGAGGAGAAGATCATTCAGCCACATCTTGAGAATCTTGAAACAGTCAACTTGGGGTCTGAAGACTGCATTCGTGAAGTGAAGATTGGGGCGCTCCTTGAAGATTCTGTTAAGAAGGGGTTGATTGAGTTTCTACGAGAATATGTCGACGTCTTTGCATGGTCGTATGAAGACATGCCTGGTCTAGATACTGATATCGTGCAACATTTTCTTGTCGTTGAAGCCTGAGTGTGTGCCTGTGAAGCAAAAGCTCGGAAGAACTCATCCTGATATGGAAGTGAAGATTAAAGAAGAAGTTCAGAAGCAAATTGATGTGGGGTTTCTGGTGACTTCTACATATCCTCAATGGGTGGCCAATATTGTGCCTGTACCTAAAAAAGATGGAAAAGTCTGAATGTGCGTCGACTATAGAGATTTGAATAAAGCCATTCAGAAAGATGATTTTCCTCTACCACACATCGATATGTTGGTAGACAATACGGCTAAGTTCAATGTCTTTTCATTTATGGACGGATTTTCCGGTTATAACCAGATTAAAATGGCACCCGAGGATATGGAGAAGACAACATTCATCACACCTTAGGGAACATTCTTTTATCGAGTGATGCCCTTCGGTTTGAAGATCTCCAGTGCCACGTATCAACGTGCTATGACTACCTTGTTTCATGACATGATGCACAAGGAGATCGAGGTGTATGTCGACGATATGATTGCAAAGTCGAAAATGGAAGTTGAACATGTAGAACACTTGTTGAAGCTTTTCCAGCGTTTGAGGAAGTACAAACTCCGCTTGAATCCGAACAAGTGTACATTTGGAGTTCGTTCCGGCAAGTTATTGGGCTTTATTTTCAGCGAGAGAGGTATTGAAGTTGATCCTGCCAAGGTTAAAGCAATACAAGAGATGCCTGCGCCCAAAACTGAGAAGCAAGTCCGAGGTTTTCTTGGCCGCTTGAATTACATTTTGAGATTTATATCCCACATGACTGCCACATGTGCGCCTATATTCAAGCTCCTCCAGAAAGATCAGCGTCATGATTGGACCGAGGATTGCCAAAAGGCCTTTGACAGTATCAAAGAGTATATGTCCGAACCTCCGATTTGTCTCCGCCTGTTGAAGGGAGACCATTGATTATGTATTTAACTGTGCTGGATGATTCCATGGGTTGTGTCCTTGGTCAGCAAGATGAATCAGGAAAGAAAGAATATGCAATATACTACTTGAGTAAGAAGTTCACCGACTGTGAGTCTCGGTACTTGTTGCTTGAGAAGACATGTTATGCTTTGGCTTGGGATGCTAAGCGTTTACGCCAGTATATGTTAAATCATACAACTTGGTTGATATCCAAAATGGATCCAATCAAGTATATATTTGAGAAGCCTGCTTTAACTAGGAGAATTGCACGTTGGTAGATGTTGTTATCTGAGTACGATATTGAGTATCGAGCTCAAAAAGCTATTAAAGGTAATATCTTGGCTGACCATTTGGCGCATCAACCAATTGAAGATTATCAGTCCGTATAATATGACTTCCCTAATGAGGAGATTCTGTATTTGAAAATGAAAGATTGTGATGAGCCTACGCTCGATGAAGGGCCAGAGCCTGGTTCTCGATGGGGTATGGTGTTCGATGGCGCTGTCAATCAGTATGGAAATGGTATTGGGGAAATGATTATTACTCCTCAAGGCACACATTTTCCTTTTACAGCAAGGCTGACTTTAAAATGCACGAATAATATGGCGGAGTATGAGGCATCTATTATGGGTTTGGAAGAATGTATTGATCTTAGGATCAAATATCTTGATGTTTATGGCGATTCGGCCCTTGTGGTTAATCAGATTAAGGGCGAATGGGAGACGAATAAGCCTGGTCTCATCTCATATAGAGATTATGCGAGGAGGATTTCAACTTTCTTTACTAAAGCGGACTTCCATCATAATCCTCGAGATGAGAATCGGATGGCGGATGCTCTCGCAACGCTTGCTTCAATGATTACCGTCAATTATTGGAATGAAGTCCCAAAGGTTACTGTGATGCGCTTGGATAGACCAGCTCACGTGTTTGCAGTTGAGGAGGTGAAAGATGATAAGCCATGGTATTATGATATCAAGTGCTTTCTCCAAAGTCAGACTTACCCGCCTGGGGCATCTGTTAAAGATGAGAAGACTTTGAGGAGATTATCTGGCAGTTTCTACCCTAATGGTGATGTGCTTTACAAGAGGAATTTTGACATGGTTCTGCTCAGATGCGTCGATAGACACGAAGCAGACCTGTTGATGACTGAAGTCCATGAGAGTTCATTTGGTACTCATTCCAATGGACATGCCATGGCAAAAAAGATGTTGAGAGCAGGCTACTATTGGTTGACAATGGAGTCTGACTGCTGCAAGTTTGTGAAGAAATGCCACAAATGTCATATTTATGCGGATAAGATTCATATTCCCCCGACGCTTCTGAATGTTATTTCCTCACCATGGCCTTTCTCCATGTGGGGAATTGATATGATTGACATGGTTGAGCCTAAGGCGTCGAACGGTCACCGTTTTATTCTCATAGCCATTGATTACTTCACCAAGTGGGTTGAAGCGGCATCGTATGCAAATGTGACCAGGTAGGTGGTTGTGAGGTTTATCAAGAACCAACTCATATGCCAATATGGTGTGCCAGACAAGATCATTACTAATAATGGATCTAACCTGAATAATAAGATGATGAAAGAGCTGTGTAGCGAGTTCAAGATTGCACATCATAATTCTTCTCCCTATAGACCCAAGATGAATGGGGCTGTTGAAGCTGCTAACAAGAACATCAAGAAGATTATTCAGAAGATGGTTGTTACATACAAAGATTGGCATGAGATGTTGTCATTTGCTTTGCACGGCTATCGTACATCCGTCCACGCTTCAACAGGGGCAACCCCTTTCTCTCTTGTATATGGCATGGAGGTTGTGCTCCCCGTAGAGGTCAAGATTCCATCAATGAGAGTCTTGATGGAAGCCAAGTTGACTGAGGCTGAATGGGTTCAGAGTCGTTATGACCAACTGAATTTGATTGAAGAGAAGAGATTAACTGCCATGTGTCATGGTCAGTTATATCAACAAAGGATGAAGAAAGCCTTTGATAAGAAGGTCAAGCCTCATGTGTTCCGAGAAGGTGACCTCGTACTCAAGAAAGTCTTGTCTTCCGCGCCCGATTCCAAGGGCAAGTGGACTCCAAACTATGAAGGTCCATACGTTGTTAAGAGAGCCTTTTCAGGCGGTGCTCTGTTGCTCACAACTATGGATGGGGAGGATTTCACTCGTCCTGTGAATTCAGATACAGTCAAGAAATACTTCTCCTAAAAAATAAAAACAGAATAGCTCACTAAGTTGAAAACCCGAAAGGGCGGCTTAGGCAAAAATGAGTGTCTCGGTGGATTGAAAACCCGAAAGGGCGATCCAGGCAAAAGTTAGAGACATAAAAAAATAAATATATATCCTGCTAGATTGAGTACCTTGCCCTGGGGCAGTCTAGGCAAAAATTAGGGATTTTGCAAGTAACTGCATCCTGACAAGACTTTGTTCTACAACTATCGTCTGTCAAAGATTCTCGCTCAGTCATCATCAACTGAAGTTTCAAATACAGTGGATTCAGAGTTGGTGGAAAAATGATCATTATGTTCAATGTAGCCATTTTCCATGTATATCACCAAATTCAAATTTGTAAAGATCCATGGGGTCTCGCCATTTGCGGACTACCATTCTCTTAAATAAATTTGAGCCTTTATCCATTTTTTTGCACTCTTATTTGTTTCTGTTTAACAAACGCTTGCATGTTTTAATTGATGAATATCATTGTTTTAAACAAATAAAGTTTTCACGAATAAACTATTTTAAACAAAGTGAACATTCACAATGACTGAAAGGATAAGTGGGATGTCCTCAGTGCTTTCCTAAGGATAGTATGATCACTAAAGGGTAAGACATTTGTTCATGTTCTGGCATCCTCGCTCCTTATATCCTCTTCATCAGCCTCCCAGAGAGTCTGGTATGAGACGTTCTCCTTGATGGCAGTGGATTGATTTGTCTTATGGATTGCTTTCCCCTAGCAGGATTTTTGGATGTTCATCCAATACATTCCTAGTAGTTTGTTTGTGTATACATACTAGTTTCTCCCGCAGAGTTTTTAGCAATCCATGATTGGTATATGGTTGATCTGTGAATGATCCCTTCTCTTCCAATTTTTGCCTCGATATTTTAGAGATGTGTACCCCTCTTTATCAGGCACTGGCATCTGTGTTTTATCATTTGTAGGGTTGTCATCCCTTGTATGGACTGACCTAAAATCCCTTATAGATTGATAAAAGTTAATATGATTTAAATTGAGAATACTCCTTGTCTCGCTATCCGGACTATCTACTCACGAGGAAGGTTGTCTTTCCCCAGCCTGAGTAAGATTCTCCAACGGAGTAGGCATGTGTTCCCTGTAGAGCTATCTTTCCAGATAATTGTCTCCTCAGCAGGAAGTTGCCTAGTGCAGTTGATGAAGGGCTTATTTCCCATTTCATTTGTCTTGAAAAGAGGTATCCCCGGCATGTCGCTTGTTGATGAAGGATTCATTTCCAATTTCTACAACAAGGGTAGTTTCCTCAAGAACATTTATAGCTTATCCCCAGTGGGGTTGCCAGATCAGAGTTTGATGTTTGTATCTCCTCCGAGTCTGAAGATTTCTTCTAGCATTCAGAGGCAGTGATGAAAAGGTTTCCTTCCGTCCCCAGTGGAGCAAAATGATATTATTCCCTTTTGCAAAGTTTCCTCTCCGACAGATAGAAGGGAGTGTCTTGATTGATGTACATCTAGTTGGTGGTTGTTCCCCATAGATTTTCACATCATTCCTTACTAAGCTTCCCCATTAGAGTTTCTTCTCTGGCGGATCTTATTGTTATTTAACCACCTGTCCCCAAGAGAGTTGATGGAAACTCCCCCAGTAGATTTTTTGCATCTTCCTTATGTCAGGATTGTTTGCTCTTGGAAGACTTCTCCTGTGCAGAGTAGTATCCCCTACAGTTGGAAGCCTTGACTTTGCCCATCCCCAGCTATGGTTAAAGTATTCCCTTGTTTATTCTTATTCCATAGATAATCCCCATCAGAGTTGAGTTCTCTATGTTGATCATCTTCTTTCGATGCTCCTGAATACATCTTCTTTGTATCCTCAACGAGTGTAGCTTTGGGATAGGGTTTGATATCCCCGATGATTTATTTTCATCCTTCTCGGGTTATTCCTAAGCTGAGTTCTCCAGTAGGCTTCGCCCTTCTTGTCGAGATGTTTGTCGAGTGTCTGTTCGAGATTCTTGGACTTGTTTATGTTAGATATGTCTGTTTGTCAGCATTTATCATACATAAATCATGCATACACATGCATATTCATAGCATGTAGATATTCATGATGCATTCTTTGCCATATATCTTTTCTTGTTATCTCCTGCTATTGGTGAGATGTTCTTCCCCAAGCAGATGTTTGTGTCTGATCTCTCCATATAGAGTCAGCCCCATAGGCAGAAAGTGTCTATCTTTCTTTCTTTCTTCCCCACTAAGTTATGACCTCGTGGATGATTATTGTTTCAGTTTCCTCCCTAGTTGTATATCGGGATGGAATTACTCCCCTGAGTTATATCCTCATCGGGTTGAGTCTTGTTTGATTGTGTCCTTCTAGTTTGTTCCTAGATGGATTTCTTTCTTGTTATCCCCTGCAGTTCCCTGTGATTCAGTTGTTCAATTGCCCAATAACCAGTAATTTTTCAATCCTTTCCCCAACGGATTCTGTGGCCTTCTACCCAGTAACCGGTAGTTGTAAGTCCTATTTTTGTGGTTTTCTACCCAGTAACCGGTAGATGTAATCCCCTCTTTGTTGGTTATCTTTACCCAGTAACCGGTATTAATATTCCTTCATTTTTGAGTATACCACCCAGTAACCAGTGATATATATCTTGGATAATTACTGTTGTCAGGCAATTTGTCCCTAGCGAGTCATCTTTCATTTACCTTTGTTTGGTAATGATTGTTTCTCCTTATGATTGGTCATCATTTTATACCCAATAACTGGTATCCCGATGTCCTTTCTTTTCGGTCGATTTATCCTTTATTAACCCAGTAACCGGTTGCGGATAATCTTCCATGCGAGTATGTTATCTATGTTTTTACCCATATAACGGTAGTCGATAATATGTCTCATGCGCTCTTCAGTCGAAGTATTTTTCTTCCCCAGTCGAGTAAGATTCGTATTTCCTTGTGGAATCGAATGTCCATCCTGTAAGCTGAGTTTACTTTTTCAGCCCTCCTTTCGGATGATGAGTGTCTTGGATATGTTCCCAATTCACGTCTGGTTGGTCACCTATTATATACCCAATAACCGGTATCACTGGTGTTCCTTCCTTCTGCTCCCTATTATGACTTTTTGTCCCCTATGGAGTCAGATTTTCCTGAGTTGAGATGTGCCTTTTGGGTCCTCCTCAGATGTCTCGGATGATTGATATCTTTCCCCCTTATACCGGTCTTATATATTCTTTTTCCTTCAGCGTGTTGTTCTCTCACCCAGTAACCGGTGTTTTGATAACATGTCTCTCTTTGAGTTTATTACCCGGTAACCGATAATATCTCGTTGTTTCTTCCTCAGTTGAGTCCTTTGCGGACATCCCCGTCTGAGTCCGGATTTTTTATCCGATGTATCCTTTGTGGATAGTTGTGTTGTATAAGTATATTCCCCAATACATGCATCTTTGCATCAGCTCGAGTCTTTCCATCGATTTATTTTTGTGGAATCCCTTCGTGTCTCCCAGCAAGTATTCAAGTCGTGACCTGCTCACGCATTTTTTACCTTATTTCCCCCAGAGTCTCTGCCTCCCTAGTGAGTGTGTTACTCCTATGGATCTTCAGTTTCTCCCAATTTCTTTTCCTTCGTTGCAATTATTCACCATGAATATTTTATTTTGCATGCATACATTTGCATCATGAGGTCTCTTAGGGACCAAAATTCGTCTCTTTGTTATTACTTAAGCTCATTCTATCTCGTCGAGACGAAGATTTTAACGTTCATATCTCCGGATAGAATGACCTTAAATAGGGGCATCTGTAAGACCCTAATTTTGACCATAAGATCCCTCATGGCATCATGTTATTGCACAAGTGCATTGCCTCAAGGATCATAGCATGTTTAGCTCCTTAACCCTAGGGTTGGGACTTGTTTGAGTGATTTGAGATCACCAAGCATACTTGTATTGTATATTATTGCTTTTCTTATTTGATTACTAACCAAAAGCACAAAAATATGCCACTAACTCTTTTTGTTTTGAACTTCAAGTGATCATGTGCTCCACAATGCTCCTAGGAGGCTCCTAAGCCCAATGTAATGGCTAGATGAAGATGAGAAAAAGAATGACAATGGTCCACAAAGTTCATAATCATCATATATGTCTCCCAAGTATCTCAATTTTCCGATTTGATCAAGATAACCCAGAGGGCTTGAAGATTGTTTCCCAAGGAAACCCTAATTTCTCTGTGCTTTGACTGTGCCTTACCCATGAAGCAATCTCAACCTCTGATCAAATTTAATCAAGGGAAGTTCTTTAATTTATCATTTTATGCATACATGAGCCTATTTGAGGCCCCTCAATCATTTATTCATCAAGATTGGAAGTTTGACTTTGAAAAGTTGACCAGTCAAGTCATCTGACTAAGCTGAGGTTCAATAAGCTATACCTCTTTGATGTGTTTGTGAAATGAATATGACCACAAAATCCAAGGTTTTCATAAGAACCATATGAACAACTTTCATTTTCATCAAAAATCCATTTGAAGCCTGGAAGGTCATCATTCATTTCAAAACATTATAGGTCATTTTGACTGAAGCCCTAATTTTAGGTCAACTTGCCAAGGGCCTAACTTCCTTAATTTTATGATTTTGAGGTTAGACCAAAGGAATTGGAAAGCTTGAGATGTCTACTTAAAATGTTATGTTGGACAAAATTTCATAATCCTAAAGGAAATACATGTGATATTGCAAAACATTATAGGTGAACTTGAACCTAATTCATTGAATTTGAAAAAGTATCCAACTTCAAATGCCCATAACTTTGTCATAGAAAATCCAAATGATGCAAACTTTAAGTCTAGATTGACCATATTGAAAAGATATAGAACTTTGATGTTGGAGAGTTTTTCATTTGAAGCTTGTATCATGAGGACAGAGGGGTTTGATTAAGCTTACTTTTGGTTAACTTTTTCAAAAGGATTTGAACATGTTTTACACTTGAACTTTCCAAGCTAGTTTTGATCAATCTTCACATTCCAAATGATTTTTTGCCCAACATGACTTTTTTTCCTTATTTCAAGAGCTTTCCAGCCATTACTCACATTAGTCTTTTGGATCTACCATTTGGGAGAGTCAAATTTCTTTTCATTTATGTGCATTCTTGATTTTTTATGTTGAAACTTGAAATGCAAGTCCTTTCCATCCCAAGTGCATGACCACATGCCTGCCATTTGATCTCAGCAAGCTTCTTCAGCCATTCATGGGCCTCTCACACGTCCACAAAGGCACATGCATTCAAATTTTCAAATCCCATGCACATGAGCAAAGTGTGAATTCAACTACATTCACCTATAAATAAAGGGCCTCATGAGCTTCATTTGAGAACCTGTTGGAGATCCCTTATGCTGCAGAACTGAAACCATAACCCTCACCAAAAGAATCATTCACTATTCTTCACATTTTCGAGCTTGAAATTCAGCAACATTAGTTGAGTTTCAAAGCCAGATTCCTTAGCCAATCATCTCTCCTACATTCATAGATCAAAGAGAAGCAAAGAACTTGAAGAATTCGTGGCCAGAAGCTCACCAATTTGAAGGTATAAACTCAAACTATTTGGATCTGAAACTCCTAATTCAATGTAGTTTTCTTGTGTTTTGGTGGTTCTCTGAAGTCCTCATACTTCAGGCAAGCGTTTGATGCATTCAATTTGCCATTTCATGAACAATCCGTGTGGACACCATGATTTTCTCCTTCATCTTTCTCTCAATATAGGAAGATTGAAAGAAATCCAATGGTACAGTGATGATCTACATCACATGAGCTTCATTTCCATGTCCTTGTTTTTTATTTTTGTTGAGATTCATTTTTCTGAAAATCTGGCCGGAGTTTGTGTGGTTGATTGGAGAAGATGGTGGTTTCAACCACCACCACCATGTGTTATGATCCCAACCTTTGGATCTCCCTTTCATGATCTAATCGCACGCGTCCGTTTTAATTACTTGTTTTAATTCGTTATGTGGCGATGTTGACTTAAGTGCATCGTGTGTCCTCAGATCCAAGTCGTGCACCACTGCCACGTCAATTAATGAATTGGATCTAGTGGCTCAACATTTTTCGTTTATTTCATTTTTCTCTTTATTTTCTTTTAATTCATTTCATTTTCAAAATTTCATTAAAAATTCATATGAAGTCAGAAAAATATGAGACCAACTTTGAATTTTTTTTTTGAAAATTCTAGTTTCATATTATGATTTTTAATTATTTTTGTGACTTCATTTTTCATGAATTATTTGGTTTTTAATGATTTTAATTCATTTTTAAATACTTTCGGACTTTTAAAAAATACAAAAATATTTTCATAGCATCTATGGATCATGATAAGTCAATGAAAAATAGTCTCAACAATTTCTTGTTTGTTTTGAGATTATTTGATATTTTAATTCATATTATGCTATTTATGGTTGTTTTTAATTGATTTTAATTGCTTTCTGGTTTTAAAAATTTGTGAGAAAATTAGTCAAAGTTTGTTTGACTATGTTGAACCTATGAGAATTTAATTGGACTCATTGAAGTTGTTTTGAATCGAATTTGAGGTTCAACTTTGTTTGTTTATTTTTTTTTTTGTATTTTCTTTTAATTCAAAAAACACAAAAAAAAATTGTGGACTTCTTGACTGGTTATATTCATTTCTCTTCTGTTTGGTGTTGATCAAGGTTGAATTTACTCAACTTTGATCAAATTCATTGGATATTGTGGTTGGAGAATCCTTAAGGATCCTCACCTAGAAAGATGAATGAATTTGATTAAGGATGAGTTATTCTTTGATCAATTGGAATTGGTTGTTGACTTCTTACCCCCTCCCTTTCATCTTCATCCCTTTCTTTCCCTCAATGGCCAATGAATTAAAGTCTTGAGGTTAGTCTTGACAAATAGGAGTTTAATCTTCTTTGATCCAAACCAAACTTAACTTGATCCATGATCAAGTGAGTTATTTTGTGTCAAAGATAGGTTACTTCTTGGTCAAGCAAATAACCAAAAGTCAATACAAGGCCCTTCCCCTTTTGTTTGGCATGGCAAGTTTATGGAGCTTGGCTTACTAGTCATGACCTCTAACTTGTGTTCTTTGCCTATATTCTTATTGACCGGCCTCAGATAGGTGTGACTACTATATTAGTCCACTTACGATTACTTAACATAGCGCTACATTGTCTTATGACAAACTAACATAACTCTACTAACTACTAACTTTAATTTGAGCTTTTAAATTCTTGCCATTTACTTTTAATGTCATTTATTTCTTGCTCATTATTCATTTTGATTTTTGTTTTGCTCACTTGAGCACATATTTTATGTTTATGTCATTTTTTCTTTTGCTCATTTGAGCCCATTATTGTATAAATATATTGCTATTTTGTGTTGTTTTGTGTTTGTTTTGATGTGAACAAAAATGCAAAAGGAGAAAGGACTTAGAATTAGGATTCACCCATGCTTAAAGAAGTTCAAGAGCAACTAGGCCTCGTGCCTTTAGAATGCAAAATATATTGAAGAGCAACTAGGCCTCATGCCTTTAGAATGCTAAAATTCAAAGTTGACCTCAAAGGACTCCTCCTCAAACTTATTCTTTGTCCATTCCCTTTATTATATTGTGAGCTTTTTGATGTGTGCTTTTGTGTGATAGGAACCTCATCTTAAGATTGTGAAAAGAGGACCATTGTCATGAGTAGCCAAGTTAAGAGCCAAGCCAAATGGAGATCCTAGGAGCTTGAATTCAAATTTTTGAGTGCTTGTTTTGTGTGCTAAATCCAAATGAAAGGAGAATTTTGAGTCATCTCTATGACTCCAAGAAAAGGAACTCCAAGGGTCATCTCTCCTCTCTTATCTTTGTATGTTTTAGGAATAACCCTTCTCTCTTCTCCCCACTCTAACCAAGTCAAAAATCATTTTGAAAACTTTGACTTTATTTCAAATTAGAAACCTAGGCCTTAGGCCTTTGACTTTTCAAAACCATTTTCATAAATACTCATTGTAAATAAACTTTAATCCAACTTTGACCTCATTTTGTAAATAAATCTAACTTATAAATATAACCCATTTCAAGTTGTTTTTGTGGTTCCAATGGCCACTTGTTAAAAACTTTTCAAAAACATTAGTCATAGGTTTGAGTTATCATAGTGGTTGATGTAAATCTCACCTCATCCTTAGTGTTGGATTATAAGCCTTCCATGCTTATTATAGGGTTAAACCCCTCACTAGCATGTTGAAGCCTTCCTCACATGGTGGATTGTTGGTTTAGGTTGAGTTTTCTCCCTTTGATAACAAAATACCTTAAGGCTTTTGGTTAAAATCAATTCACCAACCTTTGAAATTTTTACCACGAACTTCGAGGGTTTGATCCTCCTTTGTGATGGTACGTAGGCAATGGGTTCATCCATTCAAACAACAAAATTTGTAAATATAATCTATTCTCTTCTCATCCCTCCAATCTTTTTGTACAAATCTTTTCACAAATACCAACCTACAACGCATATTTGCAAAAAGGGTTCCCTTAGAGTACTAAGGATGTTTTGGGTGCGTAAAACCTTCCCATTTCATAACCAACCCCCTTACCTAGATCTCTGACATTTTTATTAGTTTTTGATTTGAAAAACTTCTTACTTGGCTTTTGTTCGCTTTTTAGCCTTTCCTTTGGATAAATAAAAGTGCGGTGGCGACTCAAATTGTATGTTGACTTTTGGTTTAGTCAATAAACCTAAAAGTAACGAAAACCCCGCTACAGGTGGAAGAAGTGAACATTTGACTTGGGACTTAGAAAATTTTCAAATATGTTTGATTTCCCAAACTTCCACCTCAAAATTCATCATGATCCAAGCTTCAAATTAAAAAGTGTCCAACATAGAAGTTGTTCCCCTTGATCTCACCTTTCCAAAACATCCAAGATCATCTCATTTGGATCAAAATTGAAGGACTTGCGCATGGCTTCATTATGTAAAGTGTTTTGGCAAGATTGGATTTCAAATGTTCAAATTCTTTTGCATGCTTACACATGATGCATTCAGTACTCTTTACACACGAATGGGAAGTGGATTGCATCATTCTCAAGGCCCAAACCATTGCCCATGCTGTCGCATTACGCGAAAAACCGGCGGGAAAAGAAGAAACAACAGAGCCGCCACCGTGCGTTATTTATCCCAAAGAGGGAAAGGAAACGCTCAGAGTAAACCTGGAAAAGACATGGTCTCGCGACCAAAGAGAATGGGATCGGGAGTCGGTTATGCGAAGGGAAGGTATTAGCACCCCTACGCATCCGTCGTACTCGACGGGATCCACGCACAATAAGAAGGAAAATGGTTGCTAAAACACTGCTCACACACACATACTGGCTGAAAGAGACACAAGAAACAAACAAGACAGACTCGGCAGGATATCGCATCCTGGGCCTACTTAGTCTATCTAGCATAGACATCAGAGTCAAAGTAGTTCGGACATGGGAAACGACACATGCTCGCTAGGATGTCGCATCCTATGCATACGTATCTCCTTTGGACGAAGGAGAATCAGAACATTCGTAGCTCGGCTAACACGCACACAAACAAACACAGGCAAAGGCAAACGTGGAGCCTGAATGCCAATCAATGGACTTATATCAGCATCCGAACCAAAACGCACTCAAAAGGGCAAACATGGAGCCCGACTGCCAATCACTGGACTTACGTCGGCATCCGAACCAAACACACGCACACTGGAACCCGAATGCCACTCGATGGACTTACATCAGCTTCCAAGCACACAACAAGACACAGGATGTGGAATGCCAATCGCTGGGCTTACATCCATCTCCCGACACCAA
Organism: Lathyrus oleraceus; assembly: GCF_024323335.1. NCBI lineage: Eukaryota > Viridiplantae > Streptophyta > Magnoliopsida > Fabales > Fabaceae > Lathyrus > Lathyrus oleraceus. The sequence continues at coordinate 248,382,540 of NC_066583.1, forward strand.
CACAAGAAGAAGAAGGGTCTCGATTGCAACTAGGGCAAGAGAAAGGGAAGGTCTCAATCGCAACGGGGGCGAGAGAAAAGAATTAGCGTTAGTTGTTAGTCAAACTCGACAAGACATCGCATCTCGTGCCTACGTATCTCACCTGAACATGAGAATCAGAGTTGCCGTAGTTCGGCTAAACTATTCCTGTTGGTTTGTGTTTTTTAAGTGGACAACGTCACTACACAATCTACCGGATGCTCGACCTTTGGAGACTTACTCACCTGTAGTAGAAGGAGTTGACGTATCCTTAAGAGGGGATGATGTTTGTTTGTGTTTTAGGAAAGCTCAAGCAAGAAAGGAAGTCCTATACGAAGGAACCGTGCTACCTTAATTGACATGCAAACGAGACTACGCGGAGTCTAGCAAACCTAGGGGATACAATCACACCACACAAACATATACAGCATGAAATAAACACACCAACAAGGGGGCTCAAACATCAAGGCTAGGCTTTAGTCGAGGGGTCATATCAACCTCAACAAACAAGCCTCTGTATCGGGGTCAGGTTAGCTCTTAACCTTGCCATTGAGGGGCTAAGGTGAAGCTAGATGAAAGGTGATGAGGGGTGTGCCTCATTGCTTCTATCTCAAGTCAGAGAGAGCATCAGACAAGGGAGCGTGGGTCCAGAATGGGGGGACCCTTCTACGCTCAGGACATAGACTCGACTGTACAATGTACAAGATCTTGGGCTTGGATCTCAATACTACAACCATGTAATGGGAGCAAGGAGAAGACTCACTGAATAGTGGGGGATAGATTGCTTATCCCTACCTTCCACCAATTGCCTCAAGTGAGGACTTTTCCTGCTTGGGACAAATATAAACATACACAAGCATTGCCTCTTAAGGAGGACTTCAGACATTTGCCCGGCCCGGTAACAGCCGGGTCTCCAGACTACATGAAGAAGAAGGTTCTATACCTCAATGCCAATTGCTTATAAGCAAAGCAATGCAAAGCAAGTTCTTAAGAGAACTGAGCAACTAAGTGTACCTGTACAAACGTCAAACAGAATCAGCATCCCATTCATAATCAGACAACAATATAATGACCAATTAACAATCCCAATCAAACAATGGTGTGCATAGCACAAGTCCATGTGGACCAACATCCTACAAAACAGCCACATTAGTTTACAAGTATCAAGCAAAACATCCCAAATGCGAAACAATATCCTTAAGCCTTAACCTCTTAACCTGAAAAGCCACAATCACATTCAAATGTAAGTAACATGACCACTAGGACTAGCCTAGGGTCAAAAAGATGGAAAAATCTTAAAACAGCAACCAATTTATGATCAAAGTCAAGCTATTTCAATAACAAAGGGATCCCAATTGGTCCCATATCCAAACTATGTACACATTTTATTCTATGCAACATGTAAGGCAAAATGAACAAACATGGATCTCATATGGACAACCAGCAAGATCACATCAAAAAAAAATATCAAAACAACACAGTAAATTCCATAAAAATTATATCCTAAACAGGGGACATTCAACAAGCTACATGTCAATTTTCAAGCAATTTGGAGTAATGGAACTACGGGAATTAATTCAACATGACAAAGCATGCAAAAACACAATCAAATGAGATCGAAAAATATGTACCAACTTCAATTAAATGGTAAACAGTGAGATTAAATGGGAAATGGATGGGACCAAAGCTAAATGAAAGCTACACATGTCAGGTACTATTCTACCAAATTTCATGGTCATATCATTCATCATGCTCATTCTATGCACAAAATAAGGCAGACTAGTTCAAAGGAAGCACTAAGCCTACAAACAGAATTATTGCATTCAAATCCACATCAACACAATCCCAAAAATTCTCAAACAATTTACACCTAAACAGGACCTAATCCAGGTATGGCACACCAAATTTCAGCTTAATTGGGCAAATGGAACAATGTCAATGAAAATCAACAAAAACAGGCACAATTATAGGCTACAAATCACAACATCAACACATACTTCCACTTCAAAAATTCATAATTCAATGAAAACAACAAAGAAATGGATGAGACCAAAACAGGGAGGTCCTAACATGTGTCTTCTACTAGCATATCAAATTTCATGACTATACAATACCACATGAGCACTTCACAATCAATCTACCAACATGCATCATATGAGCTTGCAAATTCAACCATCAGAAATGAAAAATCATGATCAATTAGAAAACACAATGAACAATTCCACAAAAATTCACAAAGGATCCTAACATGTTAATGAGCATCCATACCAAATTTCAATCAATTCTAACAAGGATAAGTCATACTAAAAAATCCAACAAATTGGCACCAAGAGGTGTGACACCAATTGTCACACCTAAGTTCAAAAATTCATAACTCCATGGCCAGGTATCAAAAACTCAAGAAATTTACATGGAAAAAAACCTCAGCCAGTCAACAATCAACACAAAAATTTTCAGCCATTTATCATACAATATGAGGATTTCATGATCAAATCATTCAAAGGTATCAAATTATGCACATGTGGAAGGAACCCTAGGTCAAATGAAAAATATACCAAGCACAACTTTGACCAATAGGTCAAAAATCATCTACAGTCAACCACAAAGTCAACAAAATTATTTTCACAATTTTCTGATTTTTCTATGGTTTTATATGATTTTTCTAAGGTCACATGTATTTTTTATGATTTTTTGGAATAATATAAATTAAATTGGTTTTCATTAATGGCATATCTGTAATTACGTGAACAGTACCGCGGGAAACATCCTATCCAAATTTTCAAACAGAATTTCGGATCAAACAGGTTATTTTCTCCAGGAACTTCATCTTCTTTACCAGAAACACAAGAACACGATGAACATCGAATCATCACCAAAATGAACAAATGAATATTCGTTGGAATCGTCTAAGAACGAGGAATGCGAATATGTCCATGATTTAACCTACAAGTTCCTAAATCGCACGGATCGAGCCAAGAAAGTTTCACAGTCAAACATTCAGATCCACATAACTTCATCAATACCTAACGAAAATTCATGATCTAAGTTGCAGTGTAATCTATGTTCCACGATCTACCTAAACCACATGCTGATTTCAAGAATCGAAGGATTCGAAATCTCACCTTATGAATGTGCAGTTCGTGTTCTTGAGCTTTTCGAGCCTCCAATTGTCAAAACAGATGTCCTATGGTGTTGTGGAAGATGAATGCAAGTAGAAGTTTAGCTCGACACAGCTTGATGATGTAGAAACTTCAAGATGCTATGGATGAACAAGGTGATGACAGTTGCGGTTTAGCCAAGTTCTTCACGATTTCTCCTGCAACAGTTCCTCAATAACACCTACAAATGATGATTAACACAAGAGAAACCAAAAAGAATCATGAAATTCGAAGGAAAAAATGAGAAAAAGTTTGAAGAATTTTGAGAGAATTTTGAGAATTTTTGGTTTGGATCTGAGAAAATGAATTGTGATTAGCTGTTTCTGTTATGATTAGTCTATATATATGATGCACTAATGATGCTTGCTAATCACAATTAAGCAGATGCCAAGGGATTAATGAAAACCAAGGTGTTTTGCAAATCTGCCAATTAGTGGTGCATGAAGTAATATGGACGTGAACAGTAAACAATGCATGATCAAAACAGAGTTATGTGTTGATACCCAAGCTTCTGCATCAATGCATAGCACATATTTAACAGTATGCATCGATGCCAAACTCGTATGCATCGATACATAACACTTTTTAACAGTATGCATCGATACATAACTTGTTTGTATCAATACAAGGCACTTTTTAACAGTATGCATCGATACATAACTTGTTTGCATCGATACAAGGCACTTTTTAACAGTGTGCATCGACACATAACTCGTGTGCATCGATACATGGCCCTTTTTTGCCTTGCACGCATCGATACGAAATTCGTATGCATCGATACATGGAAAATTTTGCCATGCACGCCCGGTGGTAATTTGACCATATCTCCTCAACCGTTCATCCGATTCTCACGATCTTGGACTTTTTGAAAATGGGAGAGAAAGATCTACAACTTTCATGTTGAACGAAATTCCATTTGAAGATTTTTTGACAAAGGAAAGTTGAGTTGAAGTCGTTCCAAAAACTTGCCATTTTTTGGAAACTTGAAACCATAAGTCACTTTTCCCTTTGGAAACTTTTGGTATGACCTCAAATCCTTCAATGTGAGTATTTGAAATGTCAAATGAGACTTGTTTGAACATGAATGGAGTATTTCTAATCACTTCCACCCTCCAAATCCACAATTGACTTTGCAGTTGACTGGCTAGGGCTTCAGTTGAAATTCAGCTTGACTGATGACTTCTGAGCATCCAATCTTTGGCCAAATTACTTCAAAATGATCCTTAGACCATATGAGCTTGATAAATCCACCCTAGTGCTTTGTCTCAATGAAAATGGCACCTGCTTGCTTGATTGACTGATTCTCCTGATCAGTTTGACCCAATTTGTCTGGGGAACTTGCACTTGGGCAAATGGCCATGCAATGTTATGCAATGAGTTATGTTAATGACCTAATATGAAATGAATGTACAAAGGTAGGGTGCAAATTTGAGGTGCTACAGCTGCCCCTATTCAATCAACTGGGAACCCGAATGGATGAGAGCAACGACTGTCAGACTTTCAGGGTAATCAGGGATTGAATACCACGAACCGTAGAAATTTGCACACTGCTGGGAATTTTTTTTCTTCTTTCTTTTCAGGGTAAAGCACATCCAGACATCGACACACGATGAATGGGAACAGAAATCATCTCAACTAGATGCCAACGGACAACTAGGAAACACTCAACGTTTACCAAAACCAACGGAGAGGTAACTCAACTCTACTGGGGATAACCAGGAAAGGATACAACCATACGTCAGCGGACGTAATGGGAAAAACTCAACGTTTACCAAAACCAACGGAGAGGTAAATCCACGTGGGGATAGGTACAACTAGACGTCATAGGACGAATAGGGAAAAACTCAGCGTTTACCAAGACCAACGGAGAGGTAACCAATCATTAATGAATGACTGGAAGGATAGTGATACAACCATACGTCAGCGGACGAAATGGGAAAAACTCAACGTTTACCAAGACCAACGGAGAGGTAGCCAGACATCATATGATGAATGGGAAGAGAGATACAACCATACGTCAGCGGACGTAATGGGGAAAACTCAACGTTTACCAAGACCAACGGAGAGGTAGCCAGACATCATAGGATGAATGGGAAGAGATATACAACCATACGTCAGCGGACGTAATGGGGAAAAAATCAACGTTTACCAAGACCAACGGAGAGGTAGCCAGACATCATAGGATGAATGGGAAGAGATATACAACCATACGTCAGCGGACGTAATGGGGAAAAAATCAACGTTTACCAAGACCAACGGAGAGGTAGCCAGACATCATAGGAGGAATGGGAAGACTCGACCAGACGTCATAGGACGAAAGGGAGAAGCTCGACGTTTATCGACACCAACGGAGAAGGAGAAAACTCAGCCAAGACGTCATAGGACGAAAGGGAGACTCAACGTTTATCGACACCAACGGAGAAGGAGGAAACTCAGCCAAGACGTCATAGGACGAAAGGGAGACTCAACGTTTATCGACACCAACGGAGAAGGAGGAAACTCAGCCAAGACGTCATAGGACGAAAGGGAGACTCAACGTTTATCGACACCAACGGAGAAGGAGGAAACTCAGCCAAGACGTCATAGGACGAAAGGGAGACTCAACGTTTATCGACACCAACGGAGAAGGAGGAAACTCAGCCAGACGTCATAGGACGAAAGGGAGACTCAACCAGACGTCATCGGACGAAAGGGAGAAGGAGAAAACTCAGCCAGACGTCATAGGACGAAAGGGAGAAGGAGAAAACTCAGCCAGACGTCATAGGACGAAAGGGAGACTCAACCAGACGTCATCGGACGAAAGGGAGAAGGAGAAAGCCACTTCACGAGGGAAAGGCACCACAACCGGAAACCGAATAGGACGTCTACTGGGAATTCGGGTTGGGAAATCAACCAGACATTAATGAATGAATGGGAATAGGGTATACAATCAGACGTTCGCGGACGAATGAGAAAAACACAACGTTTATCGAAACCAACGGGGAGGTAGATCCACTTGGGGAAAGGTACAACTAGACGTCATAGGACGAATAGGAAAAACTCGACGTTTATCGACACCAACGGAGAGGAGGAAACTCTGAGGGGAATCATATGGTATTACCAAATGATCTGTAGGGAATAAGCAACTAGACGTCATCGGACGCATAGGAAAAACTCGACGTTTATCGACACCAACGGAGAGGAGGATTCTTCTGGGGACGACCCTGTGGGGAAAGATATCAACTATACGCCAACGGACGCATAGGAAAAACTCGACGTTTATCGACACCAACGGAGAGGAGGAAACTTCACTAGGGAAGAGTGACGTTATGAACATCGAAAGATGATGTTTACAGACACCAAAGAATACCAGACACTACGCATGACTGGGAAAGCACCGAAAGATGGTGTTTACCGACACCAAAGAAAACCAGACACTTACGCATGACTGGAAATCACCGAAAGATGGTGTTTACCGACACCAAAGAAACAACACACGCGGGTGCTGGCGGGATACTGACATCTGCAAGATGACAGGGCAAGGCTAAACACTTGCAGGGGATCTCACTGGGGAACAAGGTCACGACAGCGAGCAAACAGGAAGGAACACCAAGGATACCGGGTTGTAGGTATGAAACAGGTGACCGACCAAAGCGTGAATTGGTTTGTGTTCCAAAACACTCAACATCCTGAAGAGGGCTAGAAAAGCAGTCTTGTTAGAGGATGGACATTCGATTCCCCGAGGAATACGAATCTTACTCTACTGGAGAAAGCAATCAAGAGACTGACCAGAGAGTGCATGAGATATATCATCTATAGCCGTCGAAACGTAGATAATACACTCGCATGGCAGATTACCCATAACCGGATTGCAGGTTGTTAAATGGATAAACGACCGAAAAGAAAGGCATCGGGTACCAGGACCAGGTATGCAAAAGATGACCAATCAAAAGAGGATAAAGTTGCTAACTCGGAGCAAATATCCTAAAGGAAGGAGAGACCCACTGGGGACAATACTGCTTGATCAAGGCGAGTATCCAGAGGGGAAAAGAATATCAATACCGCAAACTGGGTACTGATAACTGCAAAGAGGGGATTACATCTACCGGTTAGTAGGCAGAAAACCACGGAAAAGTAACCAGTCATCGATAAGATGAGCACACAGGGTTAACTCCACCAAGGGGAGAACGTGGGATTTTACAACTACCAGCTTGTAGGTAGAAAACCACAAAGATAGGACTTACACCTGCCGGTTTGTAGGCAGAGGCCAACAAACAGCATGAACCACAAAGGTTACCTCTGCTAGGGGATGAAAGTGGGATTTTACAACTACCGGCTTGTAGGTAGAAAACCACGACGATAGGACTTACAACTACCGGTTTGTAGGTAGAGGCCCAAAAATTCCGCTGAGGATAAGATGAATGAGTGCCGGTTAGTGAGCAACTATTCATTTATGCCCCAGGGAAAAACAGGAGACAGCCACAAAGAAGCCAATTCAGGATCGATCCAAAAAGGCAAACTGAACCAAGACATCCTAATGAGGAAAGAACTCACTAGGGAAAACTCATCCCAAGGGGAGGGAACGGAAGCAACCGTCATCCACGAGGATCTAACTCGATGGGGAGCGCGGAAAGAAATGGTAGACACTTTTCTGCTTAAGGGGTAGACTCTACATGGAGAGATTAGACATACCCACATCTGCTAGGGTAATTGTACTGCTGGGGATACCCACTCGACTGAAGAGTCACTTGTTGGGGAAACATCTTTCTCAACCCTGCTGAGGAACCCAATTCTGAAGTCGATCCAATCGATGCTAAACTCTTTCCAACAACCCATTCTTGGTCAATTCACCCCGGCCTCGGGCTAATGGATATGCTTGCAATGCAGATGCATGAGTTTTTTTTTTGTTTTACACAATGCCCCATGCTCATGGAAATGCTATGCACTAATGATGCACTATGCTATGCTTATCTAAATGATGGATGCATAAACACACGTCCCCTTCAGAGACAACACTGGGGAACTCCAGGAACCGCGCTGAGGATCTCATTACCACGTCAACTTCCACCCTGCTGGGGAAAGACAAACCTTGCTGGGGATGACCTCCATCGAACCCGAACTGCTTGGAGATTACCCTGCTAGGGGAGGCAACCCATGCTTGTCTCTACTGGAGATGATTTTCTCCGAACTTGATCCACTTGGGGACCTTGCTGGGGGAGAACCATCAACACAAACTCTGCTGGGAAGACAGCTTCAGACTTGGAAAACAATCACAACTCCGCTGGGGATACGGTAACCTTCAGGCTTGCTGAGGAGGCACCGATCTCGAATCTGCTAGGGAGATGACACTCTCAAACCCATTGGGGAAATACGACCTATCGGACACGGGCCGCCCTTCGATTCGTCGAACACTGGTGTTCACCATTCTACCACAGTGTTGACTTTCTACTTTTGAGAACTCCCAGGCTCGCCTGGACTTTTCTGATTCATCCTACGAAGATCAAATTCCTGGGATCCATACAAACTTCCCGGTCCTCAGACTTTGAAGAGTCTTCTTGGTCAACTTTCCAGGATCGTCGTCCTTCTTTCGTCGTCCTTTCACCGTTCGTCTATCCCTTGCCCCTGGTTGGACTCTGTGGGGATCTTTTGTCAAAAGGCTCCATATCACTACTTGCCAGCGAATGAAGATATCTAACAGCACCTGCACAAGAGATTGTTAGATAAAAGCGTGCCCCAGGCGTGCCAACACTTCAACATCTTGGTCACTCAAACTTCCGAATAAGATTTCCAGATTTCAATCTTATAAGCATGCATCGGAAGGGATCTCTATGTTTCGAAATGCAAATATTCTTATCAAAATAAACGGATGTTTTCGTAATCAAAGCGGTAATGAAAACAAAAACAAAATTATTTGACTGAACACGCATTTATTGACTGAAACAAAAAAAGTGGCTCAGAATTGAGCAACACACCGGAAGCAAACCCTGGAAAGAGGTGATTGCGCATAAAAGGAAAAAAATCTACCCTAATGGCAATGTGAAACCATGATCTCATCGGGTTCCAACTCGGTTATACCCCATATGTCCTCAAGACTTTCCTCACCTTCTGTCTTCTGAACAAGACGCTTCCGATCGATCTCTGTCGGGGACTAGCTATGATGTCTTAAACAAAGCACCAACGATCATGCTAGACGCAATTGTTCGTTTCAATCCCTCTTTTGCCTGGACCGCCCTTTCGGGTTTCAGTCCACCGGGAGACCCTTTTTTGCCCAAGTCGCCCTTGTGGGGTTTTCGACTTGCCGGGTGTACAGTTCTTTTCTTTTATTATCCCTAACTTTTTCCCGAACCTCTCTCTTTTCTTCTTGGTTCGCCGGGATGCCCTTTTTTGCCTGGACTCTTATTCTTTTTGTCCCAGCGGGTCAATTTTTTTTTCACGAAGTATCTTCTAACTGCGTCCGCATTCACAGGGATTGGAAAATCTTCATCATTCGTGGTCATCGATCACAAGGCTCTGTCAGAGGAGACCTTTTCGACCCCGAATGGGCATTCATAACTGTTTATCCACTTGCCCCACGATCGTCTTGAGGAGGAAGGATCCTTTTCAACACCATATCTCTCATGATACCCACGAGGTCCCACTTCTCGGTTAACAACACGCTTCATTTATTGGGTACAACTGCCCCATGACAAGTAACTGTCGAACTCTTTTCTCAATCAGGCTCAACGCGTCATACCGAGTCCTCATCCATTCGCCCTTTTCTAACTTCTCATCCATCCAGACTCTCCACAATGAGATCTTGCCTCCAGCAGGCAATATCACTCCCATCCCATACTGAATGAGGAAGGTGTTGCCCCAGTAGATGCACGTATCGAAGTACGACACTCAGGATACCAACTTCGTACTCAGCCACCATCGTTGGTGCTTTCAACTGTTATCGGGGAAGCACTAGCTCATTCACTTTAAACTCTCCCCATCAGACATCAGAATCCGTTCGGATTTAGGGTCAGGCCCCTCCTCCGGGATCGGTCACTCTCAATCTTTCGATTTGAGCACCTCGAGATGTCCTCATCAGGGGCTTCAAACTTCCTTGGTTGAGAATCATCAATGGGTTGTTGGGCGAGATAACCATACAATACCCTCCTCTTGATTGCTTTCTGGGAGGTATACCGAATATCGTATTCAGTTGACGCCATTTGCCCTCTCGCAACCCGTCCGTTCATGCTGACTTCTCAAGCACATACTTGATCAGATCCATTTTGGACATCCACAAGGTGGTATGAACCAGCATACTGTCTCAGTCGGCGAGCAGCCTATGCCAAAGTACATCAAGTTTTTCCGAGCAGTGAGTGTATTGTTTCACAGTCGATAAACTTTTTGCTTAGGTAAATTGCATGCTCTTTTCGACAAGACTAGTCATGCTGACCCACCACACACCTCCTAGACCCCTTGAGGGCTGTCAAGTACCAAATCAACATTTATTCCTTCCACGGGAGGCATTAGAATCGGAGGTTCCTGCAACTTATTTTTTTTTCATTTTTCCATGCCCCTTGGCAGTCATCATTCCACCTGACCATTGATTTCTTTCTCTTTTTTTTTCGGTTCAGGCGTTTCTTGCACTGTTTTTTTTCCTTTTTTTTTTTTTTGCAGGAAAAACCTCGATTCCTCTTTCATTCACAACATGCCTCGGCAGCTTGCTGGACAGCACTCCATAAGTGCACTGACTCAGACTCAACAGTATGAGTTATCTCCACCGGTCAAACAACTTGATCAAGTCCACCGGGTGCCCCTCTTCTGCTTGGGACTTTGTCATCATGTCATCAACATGGCATTCGCTTTCACGATGAGTCATATCATGAAACAAAGTCACCGTAGCCCTTTGATCCGTGGCACCGGCCTTCTTCTTCACTAGAGGATAGTCTTCTCTCGATGGTAGCTCGTGCCCCACAACATGGGTATTCCACCTTGGTGTACCTTGATGCAACCAGGTGAAGATATCAAGCTGCTCTTTCAACAGGGCTAGCATTCTGTTTTTGACTTGCCTCTGAAGCGGCCTCAACTTTCATTTCCCTTCTGACCTCGGCGGTACTTGGGATTACCATCTTGACTCGCTCCTCGTGTGGTTGAATCACCTTCTCCTCTTGTTTCAACAACCTAGCTAATTCCAGCAGATCACAATCTTCTTCGCCTTTTTCTTCGGCATGATAGCTTGGATTGTCGAAGTCATATAGAGGGGTAACCAAATTGTTATCGATGAGATCAGGAAGGTAATCACTTTTGTGGTCGGAACCAAATGAATCAAAAAGGAAAGAGAATAAAAACATTGCCATTTTTATTTTTATTTTTTAAAACTGCAAAAAATGAAAAACAGGGAACACCGCTTTTGATCACAAAAACATCCATTTATTACTGATGCAAAATGTTGCAAAATGAAACACATGAGATGGCCCTTACAATGGACCATTACGTTTCGGGCAAAACGTATGGCTTTCATGCAAACAAAATTAAAACACAGAAACACTACACTTCCGGATGAGCGACAATGATGCTTTTGGAGGCCTTCCAATTGCCTGGTACGCCCGACTTTATCCACAACTCGAGCTCATGGTCACAGTCGATCTCCTCACTCACTGAACAAACATGACCAGGATCCAGCATTCCTGCACTGACAAAGATGTACGGTGGACGACGTCCTCTGTTTGGTCTAGCCGACTCTTGATCTGGCCGATAACCGATCCCAAACATGTTTGCCTTTACCGGTGTTGAGTGGATCCACCAGTTTGGATTTGTTGCCCCCTAGCAGGATGTCTGATCAGACGAGCTATGCGCACTAGTTGATACCTACAAAACAGCGAATGGGTTAGTATGACTCACACATGCAATGTCTATCCGTACTAGGAATATTCTGTCCTTTGATTCCAGCATCACTGAGACAAATAATTTTTCATCAACAACATTCTGACATCTGGATATCTCTCAACCAGAATCTTAATCAAAAGTGGACCCTGAATACGGACAGACATGGGTTGAATGCAGATGAATGCGAAATGAGACCGATGCAAATGCATGAATGCAGGTCATTGTGCCGCCAAGTCATCTGAAGACCCATTCTCTGAACCAGTCACAGTCATCGGGACTAAGTCACCATAAATCCGACTTGGGGAGTTCCGAAATAAACGGAACTGGAGATTACATCATTACCATCACAGGAACATCCACTGAACGGATGACAATCAGATCCTCTGAACAGGTACTCTCAAATTCAACCCGGGGATCCGAAATAAACGGAACCCGCTGACAAACCACGGACAGAACTCCGGCGTCCCAGAAATAAATGTCCATAATCCATAGTCACCATCAGTACCAAGAGTCACCAACAAATCAGCAACTGTACCTGTAATAATCAACCCCTCCCACTCACGGGTGTCATCTAGGCCAGGGTAAGGTCAAGAGAAACGCAGCATAAATAACCTTTCGCAGAATATCATCCTGTGCACACCCGATGTATGCACCGATAATATCCCACCAGGGTCTGAACTGCTCGTGATATCAATGTTCCGCTAAGTGGCGCCATACCACCCGCTTCCCATGAATCACTCTATTCCTAGGTTTCCTAGATTGCACTCATAGCCTGGGTATTGGGCCTTTTACCTCGAGTAAATCCCACCCCCAATCAGAGAAAACACAGCCAGCACAGCAGATGAAAATGAATGAATGCAAACATTAATGCACACATTGAATGCAAACAGTAAATGAAATGAATGCAATAAATAAAGCAGCATATAACAACCAAAGCCCTAAACTAGAGAGCGCTAGGAGAGACTCGCTTAGGGAAGAAGGACCAGCACAGGTCAACTTCTCTAGATGTCCCCAGCAGAGTCGCCAGCTGTCGCATCGCGCGAAAAACCGGCGGGAAAAGAAGAAACAACAGAGCCGCCACCGTGCGTTATTTATCCCAAAGAGGGAAAGGAAACGCTCAGAGTAAACCTGGAAAAGACATGGTCTCGCGACCAAAGAGAATGGGATCGGGAGTCGGTTATGCGAAGGGAAGGTATTAGCACCCCTACGCATCCGTCGTACTCGACGGGATCCACGCACAATAAGAAGGAAAATGGTTGCTAAAACACTGCTCACACACACATACTGGCTGAAAGAGACACAAGAAACAAACAAGACAGACTCGGCAGGATATCGCATCCTGGGCCTACTTAGTCTATCTAGCATAGACATCAGAGTCAAAGTAGTTCGGACATGGGAAACGACACATGCTCGCTAGGATGTCGCATCCTATGCATACGTATCTCCTTTGGACGAAGGAGAATCAGAGCATTCGTAGCTCGGCTAACACGCACACAAACAAACACAGGCAAAGGCAAACGTGGAGCCTGAATGCCAATCAATGGACTTATATCAGCATCCGAACCAAAACGCACTCAAAAGGGCAAACATGGAGCCCGACTGCCAATCACTGGACTTACGTCGGCATCCGAACCAAACACACGCACACTGGAACCCGAATGCCACTCGATGGACTTACATCAGCTTCCAAGCACACAACAAGACACAGGATGTGGAATGCCAATCGCTGGGCTTACATCCATCTCCCGACACCAACACAAGAAGAAGAAGGGTCTCGATTGCAACTAGGGCAAGAGAAAGGGAAGGTCTCAATCGCAACGGGGGCGAGAGAAAAGAATTAGCGTTAGTTGTTAGTCAAACTCGACAAGACATTGCATCTCGTGCCTACGTATCTCACCTGAACATGAGAATCAGAGTTGCCGTAGTTCGGCTAAACTATTCCTGTTGGTTTGTGTTTTTTAAGTGGACAACGTCACTACACAATCTACCGGATGCTCGACCTTTGGAGACTTACTCACCTGTAGTAGAAGGAGTTGACGTATCCTTAAGAGGGGATGATGTTTGTTTGTGTTTTAGGAAAGCTCAAGCAAGAAAGGAAGTCCTATACGAAGGAACCGTGCTACCTTAATTGACATGCAAACGAGACTACGCGGAGTCTAGCAAACCTAGGGGATACAATCACACCACACAAACATATACAGCATGAAATAAACACACCAACAAGGGGGCTCAAACATCAAGGCTAGGCTTTAGTCGAGGGGTCATATCAACCTCAACAAACAAGCCTCTGTATCGGGGTCAGGTTAGCTCTTAACCTTGCCATTGAGGGGCTAAGGTGAAGCTAGATGAAAGGTGATGAGGGGTGTGCCTCATTGCTTCTATCTCAAGTCAGAGAGAGCATCAGACAAGGGAGCGTGGGTCCAGAATGGGGGGACCCTTCTACGCTCAGGACATAGACTCGACTGTACAATGTACAAGATCTTGGGCTTGGATCTCAATACTACAACCATGTAATGGGAGCAAGGAGAAGACTCACTGAATAGTGGGGGATAGATTGCTTATCCCTACCTTCCACCAATTGCCTCAAGTGAGGACTTTTCCTGCTTGGGACAAATATAAACATACACAAGCATTGCCTCTTAAGGAGGACTTCAGACATTTGCCCGGCCCGGTAACAGCCGGGTCTCCAGACTACATGAAGAAGAAGGTTCTATACCTCAATGCCAATTGCTTATAAGCAAAGCAATGCAAAGCAAGTTCTTAAGAGAACTGAGCAACTAAGTGTACCTGTACAAACGTCAAACAGAATCAGCATCCCATTCATAATCAGACAACAATATAATGACCAATTAACAATCCCAATCAAACAATGGTGTGCATAGCACAAGTCCATGTGGACCAACATCCTACAAAACAGCCACATTAGTTTACAAGTATCAAGCAAAACATCCCAAATGCGAAACAATATCCTTAAGCCTTAACCTCTTAACCTGAAAAGCCACAATCACATTCAAATGTAAGTAACATGACCACTAGGACTAGCCTAGGGTCAAAAAGATGGAAAAATCTTAAAACAGCAACCAATTTATGATCAAAGTCAAGCTATTTCAATAACAAAGGGATCCCAATTGGTCCCATATCCAAACTATGTACACATTTTATTCTATGCAACATGTAAGGCAAAATGAACAAACATGGATCTCATATGGACAACCAGCAAGATCACATCAAAAAAAAATATCAAAACAACACAGTAAATTCCACAAAAATTATATCCTAAACAGGGGACATTCAACAAGCTACATGTCAATTTTCAAGCAATTTGGAGTAATGGAACTACGGGAATTAATTCAACATGACAAAGCATGCAAAAACACAATCAAATGAGATCGAAAAATATGTACCAACTTCAATTAAATGGTAAACAGTGAGATTAAATGGGAAATGGATGGGACCAAAGCTAAATGAAAGCTACACATGTCAGGTACTATTCTACCAAATTTCATGGTCATATCATTCATCATGCTCATTCTATGCACAAAATAAGGCAGACTAGTTCAAAGGAAGCACTAAGCCTACAAACAGAATTATTGCATTCAAATCCACATCAACACAATCCCAAAAATTCTCAAACAATTTACACCTAAACAGGACCTAATCCAGGTATGGAACACCAAATTTCAGCTTAATTGGGCAAATGGAACCATGTCAATGAAAATCAACAAAAACAGGCACAATTATAGGCTACAAATCACAACATCAACACATACTTCCACTTCAAAAATTCATAATTCAATGAAAACAACAAAGAAATGGATGAGACCAAAACAGGGAGGTCCTAACATGTGTCTTCTACTAGCATATCAAATTTCATGACTATACAATACCACATGAGCACTTCACAATCAATCTACCAACATGCATCATATGAGCTTGCAAATTCAACCATCAGAAATGAAAAATCATGATCAATTAGAAAACACAATGAACAATTCCACAAAAATTCACAAAGGATCCTAACATGTTAATGAGCATCCATACCAAATTTCAATCAATTCTAACAAGGATAAGTCATACTAAAAAATCCAACAAATTGGCACCAAGAGGTGTGACACCAATTGTCACACCTAAGTTCAAAAATTCATAACTCCATGGCCAGGTATCAAAAACTCAAGAAATTTACATGGAAAAAAACCTCAGCCAGTCAACAATCAACACAAAAATTTTCAGCCATTTATCATACAATATGAGGATTTCATGATCAAATCATTCAAAGGTATCAAATTATGCACATGTGGAAGGAACCCTAGGTCAAATGAAAAATATACCAAGCACAACTTTGACCAATAGGTCAAAAATCATCTACAGTCAACCACAAAGTCAACAAAATTATTTTCACAATTTTCTGATTTTTCTATGGTTTTATATGATTTTTCTATGGTTTTATATGATTTTTCTAAGGTCACATGTATTTTTTATGATTTTTTGGAATAATATAAATTAAATTGGTTTTCATTAATGGCATATCTGTAATTACGTGAACAGTACCGCGGGAAACATCCTATCCAAATTTTCAAACAGAATTTCGGATCAAACAGGTTATTTTCTCCAGGAACTTCATCTTCTTTACCAGAAACACAAGAACACGATGAACATCGAATCATCACCAAAATGAACAAATGAATATTCGTTGGAATCGTCTAAGAACGAGGAATGCGAATATGTCCATGATTTAACCTACAAGTTCCTAAATCGCACGGATCGAGCCAAGAAAGTTTCACAGTCAAACATTCAGATCCACATAACTTCATCAATACCTAACGAAAATTCATGATCTAAGTTGCAGTGTAATCTATGTTCCACGATCTACCTAAACCACATGCTGATTTCAAGAATCGAAGGATTCGAAATCTCACCTTATGAATGTGCAGTTCGTGTTCTTGAGCTTTTCGAGCCTCCAATTGTCAAAACAGATGTCCTATGGTGTTGTGGAAGATGAATGCAAGTAGAAGTTTAGCTCGACACAGCTTGATGATGTAGAAACTTCAAGATGCTATGGATGAACAAGGTGATGACAGTTGCGGTTTAGCCAAGTTCTTCACGATTTCTCCTGCAACAGTTCCTCAATAACACCTACAAATGATGATTAACACAAGAGAAACCAAAAAGAATCATGAAATTCGAAGGAAAAAATGAGAAAAAGTTTGAAGAATTTTGAGAGAATTTTGAGAATTTTTGGTTTGGATCTGAGAAAATGAATTGTGATTAGCTGTTTCTGTTATGATTAGTCTATATATATGATGCACTAATGATGCTTGCTAATCACAATTAAGCAGATGCCAAGGGATTAATGAAAACCAAGGTGTTTTGCAAATCTGCCAATTAGTGGTGCATGAAGTAATATGGACGTGAACAGTAAACAATGCATGATCAAAACAGAGTTATGTGTTGATACCCAAGCTTCTGCATCAATGCATAGCACATATTTAACAGTATGCATCGATGCCAAACTCGTATGCATCGATACATAACACTTTTTAACAGTATGCATCGATACATAACTTGTTTGTATCAATACAAGGCACTTTTTAACAGTATGCATCGATACATAACTTGTTTGCATCGATACAAGGCACTTTTTAACAGTGTGCATCGACACATAACTCGTGTGCATCGATACATGGCCCTTTTTTGCCTTGCACGCATCGATACGAAATTCGTATGCATCGATACATGGAAAATTTTGCCATGCACGCCCGGTGGTAATTTGACCATATCTCCTCAACCGTTCATCCGATTCTCACGATCTTGGACTTTTTGAAAATGGGAGAGAAAGATCTACAACTTTTATGTTGAACGAAATTCCATTTGAAGATTTTTTGACAATGGAAAGTTGAGTTGAAGTCGTTCCAAAAACTTGCCATTTTTTGGAAACTTGAAACCATAAGTCACTTTTCCCTTTGGAAACTTTTGGTATGACCTCAAATCCTTCAATGTGAGTATTTGAAATGTCAAATGAGACTTGTTTGAACATGAATGGAGTATTTCTAATCACTTCCACCCTCCAAATCCACAATTGACTTTGCAGTTGACTGGCTAGGGCTTCAGTTGAAATTCAGCTTGACTGATGACTTCTGAGCATCCAATCTTTGGCCAAATTACTTCAAAATGATCCTTAGACCATATGAGCTTGATAAGTCCACCCTAGTGCTTTGTCTCAATGAAAATGGCACCTGCTTGCTTGATTGACTGATTCTCCTGATCAGTTTGACCCAATTTGTCTGGGGAACTTGCACTTGGGCAAATGGCCATGCAATGTTATGCAATGAGTTATGTTAATGACCTAATATGAAATGAATGTACAAAGGTAGGGTGCAAATTTGAGGTGCTACACATGCACCCATGCAAGAAGGTTTCCAAAATTCAAGTGGTGCAAATATCAAG
Organism: Lathyrus oleraceus; assembly: GCF_024323335.1. NCBI lineage: Eukaryota > Viridiplantae > Streptophyta > Magnoliopsida > Fabales > Fabaceae > Lathyrus > Lathyrus oleraceus. The sequence continues at coordinate 248,400,995 of NC_066583.1, forward strand.
TGCATTGCCTATTTAAACAAGCTTAAGGCTTCAGATTCATCATCAACACCTTGCCCAAGCTTTGCTAAACCAATTCATACCCGCACTGCCATAGAATTTTCTAAGATTTCTCTTGAAATCGAGCTTGAACTTCATCTTCTGTTTGAAAGTTCAAACTCCAGAAATTCATTCCCTTTTCATATCATTTGGTTTCTGCAAGCAAGAGGAGGAGAAAGCAATCAAATCCTGATCAAGATCAAGTGGAATTGGATCAACTCGAAGGTGATTTTTCAGAAACTTCTTCTCTTTGATTCTCTCTCAATTCTCTACTATTCTTGTTGATTTTTGGTTGTCTAAAGTCATATCAATATAGGCAACAAGATTGAGTTGCTTTGAGGTTAAATCGAAGAAACTCAGATCAAGATCCTCAAAATTCAATTCTTTGTATCTATTCATATACTTGGAATTAGACAAAATTGAGGCCAGATTCGAGCTCCTGGGCATTTTTTCTTTAAATCCATGTCTTGCTTTTTCATTTTGGTGATGGTTGAAGGTGGACCAGTCTGGTGAGGTCCACCGGAGAAGAAGACCGGAGCTCTGCTCCGATGATGTGTTGGAAACATCTCAACCATAGGATCCTTTTAAAATGTTTTAATCTTGTGTGTTGCTTGTGATTATCACGCGTGCATCTTAGTTGACCAAGGCATATGTGGAACACGCGCTCTGATCCATCTGATCAGCCACCTCAATTAATGAGGGAGATCAGATGGTCCACGTATTTTTGAATTTCTGTTTATTTCTTTTAATTGCTTTAGTTTAATTAATTCATATTAATTTCATTATTGATCCAAAAAATATGGGACTTTCACCAAAAAAATTCAAATATTTTTCTCTTTCATTTTCTGAATTAAAATTATTTTTTGGATTATTATTGATACTTTTCATGATTTAATTTTTTGTGTGCATATTTTTAATTGTTTAAAAATACTTCAGACTTTTCAAAAATAATGAAACTTTTTCTCCAATGTCCTTTTACCTTGTTTGACCTATGATAAATCCCTTGGCCATTTATTTGGTGTTTTGAAGAGGTTTTAGGTTTTTGATCAAACATAATTTAATTTAATGCATTTTAATTTGATTTTTAATTGTTTAATTGTGTGAAAAGTATGTTGATCCATCTTTATTGACTTATGAAGTTTGACTATGTGCTTGGGTCTTGGTCAAGGTTGATTTGACTTTTATTGGATTAAAATCATTGGATTTAGGGGATTGATGAAATGTACATTTCATCTCCCAAAATGAATGAATGATTTTAATTTGATAAAATTCCTTCCATGACCAATTTGTGTTTGTCTCATCTCCCCTCCCTCTTCATCTTCAATCCCATTATGTCCCATCCCTTTCATTGAACAATGAAGTCTCAATATCCTAAGGCTAATTGGTTCATCAATAACTTCATGTTAGATGGACCAATACAAGTATGGATGAAATTAGGTCCATCCTTTGATCATTTTCTTTTTGAGTGTGGTATGTTTTAGGAGTATGGTTCATTATACCATGTCTCTAACATGCATTAACACCAAAAAATTTATTGCCCGGCCTCAGATAGTTGTGACTTCTACATAAGTCCAATTACGATTGCTTAACATAACGCTAAATTTTGATCCAAAGGCACAGCATTCTAGTAAGTGAGATTGTAAGTCTCCCCCCTTTCATGGTATTGTGTGGAAACTGGGCCTTTTTTCCTTCCTTTGGAAGATGTATTGGTTCAAGGATCCATGCTTGTGAATAGAAGGTTGAGTGTTCTCCAAAGAATGACTTAAACAATTGAAAAGCAAAACTTCATTAACAACAAATTGTGATTGTACATATTTTGATTGTTCTTCAAGTCATTTACTTTATGCAATTTAAATTCAAGTCATTTACTATTCCATTTGCCATTTACATATCATTTAACTTGTTTATTTTAATGCCCTTTTCACTTTGCTCACTTGAGCCATATATTGTGATTGTACATATTTGTTTGTATATCATGTTTGTGTTTGTGGTCTTAGGACCTTTTGTGCCTCTTTCAAACTTAAATATTTGTTAAAAGCAATTCACTCACTTTGAAATTGATACCACGAACTACGAGGTTTTGATCCCTCATTTTATGTTGGTACGTAGGCACAAGTCCGAAGGTCTTGTCAAACACAAAAATATAATTAATGAATTCTTTTCTCATCCCCACACTCTATTTATTACAAACATCTTTTTATACCAAAACACATGCACACATAAAAAAAGGGCTCCCTAGGAGTACCTAGGATACTTTAGGTGCTAACACCTTCCCTCTGTGTAACCAACCCTCTTACCTGTAATCTCTGGCATTTTATTAGTTTTGATTTGAAAACCTCTTATCTTTGGGTTTTGTTCGTATTTTTCCCTTTTCCTTTGGAAACAATAAAAGCGCGGTGACGACTCTGGTTTTATTGACGTTAAGTTTATCCATAACTTAATGATCATGAATTTACCGCTACAAAGTGAAGGAGCATAACTTGTATTTTTACTCTGACTATCATCTTGTGGAGCTCCCTGTCCAAAGACATAACCAAAAAAATCATCACTTGATTGTTGATGATAAGGATTGTGATAATTCGTTGATTGTTGGTAGTACGGAGGAGCTTGATCACTAGGATATTGGTTATAAGGGTTGAAATATGAATATTGATAAACAGGTGGATAAGATTGTTGACTACTTTGTGATGAATCACCAATCCCAAAATCACTAAAATATGAGCAATACTAGAAAAGGAAGAATCTTCAAGTGGAAGATTTTGTTTCCTTTTCCCCTTTCTTCCAGATTGTGACACATTTCCTCTTGTCTTAATTAGCAAGTTGTCAGAACGATCCATATCAGTTAAGTTCCTATAATGCCTATAATTTGGTGGTGTTTCATGATATGGATCAAGTTCATCATCTTCTCCTTCATCATCACCACCTTCACTCCCACTTTCACCTTCATTATCCACTTCATTACCACCCCCATCACCACTATTACTGCTTGGTGGACTTAAACCACCACCACTTTCATTAGTTTCAACCACTATGCATTTTGAACTCCATCCAATAATGGATTTTCCCTCTCTTCTATCCAATGAGATAACGAATCTTCTTGAAACATATAGTCAAGATTTATCGGATCAAAATTTGCTTCTATATCTTCCCGACTCTTCTTAATTTATCCCTCATTCTCAAGTTCATATTGTAATGTTTGAAGACAAGCTTATGCAATTTTTTGTACTTGAATCTGTTTCTTGTCTTTGTATGGATATAGCTAAATGTACTCCAATTTCTCTCACAGGTTGTGGCAGAGGTTGTTTGACTAACAACTTTCATAGCCAAACGTTGAAGTTCAGGAGCACTTGAACTATGGTATTCCCACCATTGGGCTTCTCAAAGAAGCAAAAAGAACATTATTGATTATATTAAAAAAATAAAGTATATTTATAAAAAAATTATTAAAAAATTGTATTTTACCTGCATCCATTTTAGACCAAGATTTTTGAGCTAGAGGTGTATCAAAAGTTTCACTCTTTTCTCTAAAAAGTGTTAGCTAGGTAATATAACAAAACATATAAGTACATAAACAAAATTTTTAATAAATAATTTATCAAATGAAAATATAATATCCATTACTTACTTGGTTTAAAGCTTTGATTTGATCATCCATGTTTCTTTCTATCTTCATGATTACATTAGTTGTTCCATTAAATGTTTCTTTATACACAACTTTTCCATGTTCAATTCCATATTGAAATTGCGGATTAAGAAAATAACCTTGAAGTGAAAATCAATTATTAAGGATATGATATTATAAATTTAAATTCCATGACAAAATTAAAATTATAGAATATATTCACATACCAGCAGAATGAAGATCAGAATGCATGAATTTCCAACACTTGTCAATGATACCATTATATTTGGAATGATAACAAGAGTTTTGTTGAATTGCTTGTTTTGCTCGATCAATGGCTTCATATATGAAACCCATTGTTGGTTTCTCATCACCCTCAACTAGTCTCAAAACTTTTACAATTGGCTCAAATACTTTCAATATATCATTAACCTTACTCCAAAAGTCCCTACTCATAACAATTTTCCTTGCTTCATATCCTGGTTCTTTCTTTTCTTTACCATATTTTGCTTTTCTAAATTCTTCAGAATTGAACATGTTTTCAAGACCTTCTTTTTGTCTCACAATAACTTGAAGTTGTAGAAATTGTGTTGCAAATCGGGTAACACCAGGACGAACAATATCTCTACCACCTGTATATTTTTTCATGAGACTCACAATATATGTGTGGTTATAGATGAAGGTTGTCACCATTTTTTCTTCACTTAATAAATTATGTATGTTTTTCATTTTTCCTATATCCTCCAAGCAAAGATCTAAACAATGAGCTGCACAAAAAGACCAATATAAATGTGGCCTCTTCTCCATAAGCTTTTGACCAGCTGCTTTTAATGCGGCTTCATTGTCTGTTACCACTTGAGCTACATACTCTTCACCCACTTCTTCCACAACTTTATCCAATAATTAAAAGTAGTAGTCAGTGTTTTTACTATCAACATCAGAAGCATCAACAGATTTCCAAAATACAGTACCTTTATGACAATATACCAAGAAATTCATAATATGAGTATGGTTGATACTGTCTGTCCAACCATCACACATTATTGTTGCTCCTCTTTCTTGCCGGGTTTTTTTCATACTATTTATCCACTCTAACATTTCCTTATATTCAGCTTCTAAGTAAACATTTGAGATTTCATAAGGAGTTGGGCATTTGGCTTTTCCCACTTCAAAAGCAGTATAAATCAAATTATACAACCAAAGAGATTTAGATAAATTCATAGGCAAACGCTCGTAAATTATAAATTTACTTACAGCCTCTCCGAGTCTTCAAAAATCCTTTACGAGCTCTTGGTTGCTTCATACTTTGCCTCCTAACAAGATCAATATTAGTAGATCTCAAAGAAAAAGAGATGTCTTTTGGCCTTTCAGCCCCACTAACACTGACACGAGAGCTTCCACCATGTTCATATGCATTTTCAGAAGCTCTTGTTTCTCGTCTAAACTGTTGCATATTTTCCCATTCTCGGTGTGATCTAAGGCTTTCTTGTGTTGCATATCTCAATTGATCATCAATAAGAGTATTCACATCTTCATCTGCATCTTCATCATCTCCTCTTAAACGTTCTTCAAATTCTTATTTTCTTCTCTTAGAATCATTTCTTTTTGCTTTTGAATCAAGTAAAAGTTTCATCATATTTTCTCTAACCATAGTTGTTACTCTACCACAAGCCGCAACTTGTCCTTTCATGTGTGTTATATGTTGCTTCAGTCTTGTAATGCCACCTTTTATTACTACATTACAAAGTTTGCAACGAACATTATTGCAATTTTCGGGTTCTGGTGTTCCAAAATACCATCCAATATCCTCACTTGGAGCACCATCCAAACCTTTTGTAGGAAATTATTCTCGTGGAGGCATTATTCAATAATACCTATTAATTGAATATATTAGTAATTAGTTATAAATATAAAATTTAAATAAAATATGATATTCTCTTTAAAATTTAGTTAATTAATTTAAATAAACAAAAAGTGTTTGTCAAAAAAATAAAATATTCATTTTAAGTATTGGATGAATAAAATTTAATAATTATCTTTTTTTAATATTTACATAATTAACTACAAGACACAAGATTATAAATTCTTAAAAAAATTAAAACTTTTCAAGCATCACAAAATCACAAACTTTAGCTAAAATTCATTCACTAAAAATTTATTTCCTCTATAAATTTTCTTCCATTTATTCACTAATACAATTTAAAAATTTAACTAATAAAATATATTCCCTCTGTAAATTCCCTCTCATTTATTCACTAAAATTTGTTCTCTCTAGTTTCCCTCTCTAAATTCACTGCCACTCACTCACTAAAATTTTAGCTAAAATTTTAAATAATAAATAATATATACATGTGATAAAGTACAGGTGATAAAGTCAATAAAATAAAATAAATAACATAATGATAAAAACCAGGAACAGAAATGCAACCAAGAGAGAAGAAGATCAACATGAAGTCTCATACTCTCGTAATAGAAATGAAAAAAATCAATAACCACATATCTACTACAATGGATGAAATTGGATGAAGAATATACTAAAAGGAAATCTATCACAAATCTACTATAATAACAAGCTACTGCAAAGATTATGAGTGAGTGAGAAAGTGAAGTAGAGTTCAAAGTTCATACCTTAAAATGGATGAAATTGGAGAAGAAAATGTGAGTTTTTTCAGTTCTGCTTCACAAAATGCAACCAAGAGAGAAGAAGATCAACATGAAGTCTTGAAGGTATGAATTAGTGAGTGTAACTTATTGAAGCAAAGATAGTATAAATAAAAAAAATTCTTGTATTTGGAATCTTAATGGAGGAGAATGAATGAATAAAGTCATTAGTTTTTGTATTTGGAATCTTGATGCAGAACAAAATTGAACATAAAGTTAATATTCCTGCTTTGTACATTCATTTCGTGCATAAAAGATTCTTATTCTTTACTTTTGTTTTTAAATCAAAATTAAACTATGTATAAGAATCATGTGTTGCAGCTTTTGCGGTGGAAACACGGTTCTGTTGTGGTAATTACCATTATGTTGCGGCAAAGTTGCGGCAATGATGCGGTTGCTGTATGTGATTTTCATTCACACCACAATTGCGGTCTGTTATCGATGCATTGCATATCGCAACTGCAATATTGCGACCGCATCAAATGATGCGGTCCGCAATTTCAAACAAATTGAATATGATTTAATATTGTTTTAATGTTAGATATTCCTAAACCAAAATATTTAAAACAAGGGGTTAGCTTTGAAATTAGAATAGCATTTGACAATTAGAGTCCAACTGGATTTTAAGGTTAGACAATGTCATTTCAATTTATTTATTTATTTTTGAGCAGCCATTCATTAAATAAGAATACTATTATCTAGCTAAACTAAAGTTTTAATTAACATTTTCAGATTTCCAAAATACTACAGTTAATATTACTGGATATTTTTTTCATATTCTTTAAAACCATATTTTAAAATATATTTATTATTTAGTTTATGAGCCTTCTATTAAACTACAAAGCAGATCATGTTTTATTGCAATAGGATTTCTAACTAAAGTTTTATGTAGAACAAAAGAATAATTTTTCTTTTTTTAAGCAAGGTTTGATTTAAAAAGTACTAGGAGTTAGCTAGGCCTCTTGCAATCCAATAGAGGCTTATGATTAGTAAGCATGTACTTTAAATCCAATCTAGTTGAGGAATTAGCTAGGCCTCTTGCATTCCAATAGAGGAACTTCATAAGACATGCCTAAATGAACCAGCTTTGGATCTAGTTTAATAGACAATGTTGGCCTTGGCCTTTGCCTTTTGTTTGAGTTTCCTTTTCTGATACTTTGAGATAGCAAGTTGAAATTGGTTGGCTTCAAAGTCTTCTTTTCCTTATGAAAGATCATATGATTCCTCATGGTCATCCAAATTTTCCTAGGACCTATCCAAGAAAGCTCTATTGTTGTTAATCTTAGGGTCCTCTTCAGAGTTATCTGTAGAATCCTCTTGCTCATTGGTAGCATCTACAAAGTCTGATCCATCTGAAGTAGAAGATTCATATTCCTCTAAGGTATGAGAAATGTCAACTATAGGAATTACCTCAGTTGTCACAGGAGTTTCATTTGGCACTGCCACAATTTATTTACCATTAGAAGTCCACTGCGTCTTTCTAGACTCAGTAATATTCTTAGTTCGATTCTACACGGCAGGCTTAGATCTATCCCCACATTGATGTGGTCTAATGGAGCAGTCTCTACTCCATTGAGTTTTGGCATTGGTTAAAAAAATAATTCTGAGCTAAACTAGATTTTTTTCTCATTAATCACTTCGATGTCCCTAATGTCATATCCCTGTTTAGCTTTGCTATTATCAAGATCATGCCCTATTTTTTTACACAAAGAGCAGAATTAGGGAAGATTTTCGTATTCTAATTCCGTAAAAGAACGTGTAGTCTTGTCTGTTAACAAAAAAATTATAACTAATCTCACTCGACACATCCATATCAACCATAACTCTAATAAAATGGTCAAACGTTCATTCTATAATATCTCATTTTTAGTAAATTATTTTATTTTAATTTAATTATAATTTTGTGTATTTATTTAATTATCATGTATAGATAATTAAATAAATATGGATGAGAGTGAGGGTGTATGGTCTTATGGTAGGGTGTGAAGAGTAATTAGAGGAAGAAAGAATAACTAGAATTATTTTATTAATTAAAATAATGATTTGGTTGTATTTTTGAAATAAAATAAATAGAACAAAAAGAAAATAGAAGTTGTAGAGATATTGAGTGTAAGGTGAGGATTAGAGAGAAAATTAAGGACAAAATAGGAACATCTTAATTAAGAGATTAAGTTTTTAGTGTAAAAAGAGAATTAGAAGAGGGAGTTGAGCAATAGAATTTTGGAAGAAAATAGGTAAAGGAGACTAGATCAAGAGAAAGAGCAAGATAAGACATATAATAGCACATATTGGAGAAGCTTTGAAGAAATTGGAAGAGAAATTTAAGGTAAGGGGGATAATAACTTTAGTAAGGGGTATATGCATGAAGGGTAAGGTAGAGGAGTCCTTAAGCTTCAATAGGGCATTTGGGATTTTGCTTAATTCTGATTTTTTATGATATATTGATGTTGCATGTTGTGATCATTGATGATTTTCGTGCACTATGTGTCACTGTATTTTCTGTTTTGAGTGTTGGGATAATTTCACCATGGTTGAGATGTTTGAAGGTTTATGGAATTGATAAAGTTATGAAATATATGATTTAATTGATGCCAATATATGATAAATCGTAAATTTGATGTTTTAATCATTGGAAAATTGTTGGTTTTGAATTCTGAGATCGGGACTTTTTACGAAATCAAAATCGGAGCTCCAGAAGGGCTTCAACAGCAAAAACACGTTTTTTTTCTTCTCGTTTTCAAGTTCAAGGTTGTCGCCATGGGGCCATGGAAAACGTCATGGCATGGTGGTGACCGGCGTCACCGATGTCATCGCGGTCAGGCAGATTTGGTTTCCAACACGGTTTTGATCATAACTTACGATCCATAAGTCCAAATGAGTCACTGTTTGAAGTGTTAGAAAGCTAATCCAAATTAATATCAAATGTATTTGTTTTTAGGGGCTTAATGTTTTATGATAACATGAGTAATTGATGAGAATTATATGTATTATTGATGTGATATTGACAACGATGTTATGATGAGTATGTTTGTGAGTGTGAATATGATTTGATGTATTAGGCATGTTGAGTATGAATGATGTATTGTTGTATGTATGGATTAATAGTTAAATCGAGTGGAACTACTTAATGCCTGAATTACATTGATATTATGTTTGTGATGTGTATATACTTTGTTGTTGTTATGTGGTAATCCATATAAGGGATTATGAGAGTTGTCAGTGCATTATGTTAGAATCAGATAGGGGTCTTAACACATTTATATTGCTGATATGTTCATGAATTCATGTTGAGTTGTGTCAAGAGGCGGGTTTCTAGTTCAGAGAATGGACTAGTGGATTGCCCCAAGCTTAAAGAGGGGGCTTGGAGCTCAAAAAGGGAGCTCATTGTAACACCCCTTTTTATACCCCAAAATACTTAACATATAATCAGAGTGAATAAGCACGCATATAAACAAAAGGGCGTCACATCGACGTTTTCAAAAACTAAAAGCTTTCAAAAACCAACATCATTCATCATCAATATGCAATACACCTGGTTATTTAAAATAACACATTTCAAATATCATGAATCATCAAGAATATGCGTTCGCAGCGGAAAATAATGAATACTCATGTATTTCATAAAATGATTCATGTCCCATACCATGATCATCTCTCAATAATCTCCTCAAGATAAAATAAAACCATATCCAGAATATTTGGCACTATGGCCTCTCAAGCGGCAAATTGCAAACAAACATGTTCACAAGTAATAACATAATACATATCCAAATAAGACATGAGTTCAATACTACTAATCTACCTAGTGTTACATGACCAGAGCATTGACTCACTACCTAGTCTCCAAACCAAAACACGGAAGCTCTCCGGCTAAATCTCGAGTGAGTTACTAAGCGTCAGAATCTGCATGTCGCCAAACGAGGGCAACATTAAAACAGAAGGGTGAGAATTCAAATCATTATGAAGAAAGTATAATAAAGCATAATGATTAAATCAACAATTAAAGGAATTCATCACACCTTGTATAACCATGTAAATAATACTAACCAATATTTATTTCACATGTTTCAAGCATACATCAAAACTCAAGGAGTATAATATTAAAATCCAATGTTATATTCCCAAATATAGACATAACTATAATTATCACATAATCACATATTTTACCAAGTTATGTATCCAAACATCACCAAATTCAATTGTCATATCTCATACACACATAACAATCACATCAATGCATATATTCAATTATCACATAACTCTAATGTGACTCAATGCAAGACATGTGACTCTATGCATGTGGTACCGCAATGTGAACCCAACGTTTCGCCGCTTTCCGATTCAATATCTAGAATCCAAGCCACACTTCCGATCCGGACAAGTTCAAAGCCACTACGCCTATTTCCAATTAAGGATCAACGTCTTCTATGCCTATTTCCATTCAAGGATCAACGTCTATTACCATGGGAACCCACAGTTTCACCGCTTCCACCATAAAGCCGACCATGTCATGAATGAATGTACAAATACCAATAATATATGCAATTAAGATCATCTCTACCATCTTCACATTCCATATATCACCATTCAACTCTATGAATTATCCACCAATTGTACGTATACACATTCATAACAAATATAATATTCACATATATAGGCCAATTATCAAATACGCATACAATTTCCAATTAACACTAGTAACTGTGAAGACATAGCTTCTCGAGTATTTTGATGAAGACAACGATGCACGTACAAGGTCAATCATCAAAGAATGGATCAATACTTCAATAGAGAAAATTCACACAAAGTTTCAATCATACATAGCTCAAAGTCGCTCGAGAAATTGATCACAAAGGTATTGGAATTTAATCTTAGTTAATGTTTATATATAAAGTGTTCAATTGATTGTTGCATGCATAATATGATATGGACACTTAGATTTTATTTCAAAATGGGTACAGCTTTTAAAAGTTCTCAATTTTTCCTTTTTTCAATAGTGGTAACCGGTTAACACTTTTGGGGTAACCGGTTAACCCGAAACAAAATTCAATTTCTGGGCAGATTTTGTTAGCATGTAATTGGTTAACACTTTCATGGTAACCGATTACACAGTTTACAGAATTTTTCTTAGAAAAGAAAAACAAGTAGTGATGCTACAGTACAAAATATCAAATTGGATTCTCAATCTATCCCTCAATTTCACTCATATATTAATTCCAAACACAATTAATCATCACAAATCAAAGATTACTCATCAAAATCTAACAATTTCAAAAAACCATAAAAATTAGGGATTTCAACCTAGACATATTTCTACCCATTGACCCAATTATACTAACCCATAATAATAAGGATTCTCCCCCTTACCTCTTCAATTTTCTGGAAATCCTAGCTTCTCCCTTGTTCTTCCTCTCTTCTCCTTACTTTTTCCTCTTTTCTTTCTTTGTTGCCGTGAAATGACCAAGTGAGTGCTAATTCTCACTCTCCTCACCTCTTACTATCCTAGTATTATATTTAGGCTTAAGAAATGATACCTCTAATTTAATTATTAGGCCCAATAAGACATAGTATTATAATATCTCTATTTAGTTCAAATAAATTAAACCAACACAATATACACATCAAGTCAATTAATATAATCAATTATTATACTACCTAACAACCAATTAATTAATTAACACCCCAAATAAATAAAATAAAATAGTATAATAATATAAGAAATAAATACTAAAATTGGGTTATTACAACTCTCCCTCACTTAAAAGATTTTCAGCCTCGAAAATTACCTCAAACGAACAACTCCGGATATGATTCCTTCATCTCATCCTCGAGTTCCCAAGTGATATTGCCATTGGCGGCTCCGCCCCATATCACTTTCATCAAAGCAATCTCCTTACCACGAAGCTTCTTCACTTCTCGATCTTCAATTCGCATAGGTGATGTATCAACCGTCAAATTATCCCTCACTAGTACATCATCTAATGGAACAACATGTGATGGATCCGCAATGTACCTCCTCAATTGAGACACATGGAACACATCATGAAGATTAGAAAGATACGGTGGCAATGCAATCCGATATGCCACTTCACCTACCCTCTCGGAAATCTGATAAGGACGAATGAAACGCGGCGTCAACTTACGTGACTTTAAAGCTCTACCAACACCCGTTATTGGTGTAACTCGAAGAAACACGTGCTCATCTTTCTCAAACTCAAGAGTCTTCCTCCTCTTATCATGATAACTCTTTTGACGACTCTGAGAAGCCTTCATCTTCTCTTGAATCATCTTAATCTTATCTGTAGTCTCTTGAATCAACTCGGGTCCAACCATAGCACTCTCTCCCGATTCGTACCAACACAAAGGAGTTCTACACCTTCTACCATAAAGAGCCTCAAAAGGTGCCATTCCAATACTCGAATGGAAACTGTTGTTATACGTAAACTCGATCAAAGGCAAGAAACTATCCCAATTTCCTCCTTGTTCCAAAACACAAGACCTCAAAAGATCTTCAAGTGACTGAATAGTCCTCTCCGTTTGACCATCAGTTTGCGGATGATATACCGAACTCAAACGCAACTTCGTACCCAAAGCACTTTGCAAACCTTCCCAAAATCTCGAAGTGAACCTCGGATCTCTATCCTAAACAATGCTCGACGGAATACCATGCAAACACACAATCCTCTCGATGTACAACTTAGCAAGTCTCTCCATCGAATAATCCATCCTCATCGGAATAAAATGAGCACATTTCGTCAACCTGTCCACAACGACCCAAATCGCCTCACAATTACTCGATGTTCTCGGCAAACCCGAAAAAAAATCCATAGAGATACTATCCCACTTCCATTCGGGAATAGATAACGGTTGCATCAAACCATACGGCTTTTGATGTTCAATCTTTGACTTTTGACAAGTCAAACATGAATACACAAATTCCGCTACATCCTTCTTCATACCTTGCCACTAAAACATCTTCCTCAAGTCTTGATACATTTTAGTAGCACCAGGATGAATACTCAGACCACTTCTATGCCCTTCCTCAAGAATCCTCTTTCTCAAATCCGTAACATCCGGAACACAAACTCGATCACGACACCTCATGATACCATTTTCATCAATCCGAAAGTCACCACATTTGCCTTGATTAATCAATGTCATAACATCGACTAATTTCAAATCTGACTTCTGACCTTCTCTAATCTCTTCAAGAATGCCACACGTAAGCTTCAACATACCAAGCTTAACACACGAAGACGTCGCTTCACAAACCAAACTCAAATCTCTAAATTGCTCCAACAATTCAAACTCTCGAATCATCAACATAGACATGTGCAATGACTTCCTACTCAATGCATCGGCTACAACATTCGCCTTTCCAGGATGGTAATTCAAACCAAAATCATAATCTTTCAAGAATTCCAACCATCTTCTTTGCCTCATATTCAATTCTTTCTGATCGAACAAGTACTTCAAACTCTTGTGATCACTAAACACATCAAATCTCGATCCAAACAAATAATGTCTCCAAAACGCAACACAAACACAACGGTGGCCAACTCTAAATCATGCGTCGGATAATTCCTCTCATGAACTTTAAGTAGCCTTGAAGCATAAGCTACCACTTGCCCTTTTTTGCATCAAAACACCTCCCAAACCCAACAAAGAAGCATCACAATACACAACGAAAGGTTCTAACGGATCCGGTAAAATCAAAATAGGAGCCATAGTCAATCTTCTCTTAAGCTCTTGAAAATTCGCTTCACACTGCGAAGTCCAAATGAAAGCTTGACCTTTCCTAGTCAACTGCGTCAACAGTAACGACAACTTAGAAAATCCTTCAATGAACTTCCTATAATAACCAGCCAAACCAAGGAAACTTCTAATCTCAGTGGCAGACTTCAGAGTCTCCCATAACACGACATCTATATTCGATAGATCCACGACTATACCACCACTAGAATCACATGACCAAGGAAAATCACTTCCTTTAACCATAACTCGCATTTGGAAAAACATTGCGTACAAATGGTTCTCTTTCAATGCCTACAATACAATTCTCAGATCACTCATAACCTCATACTACTGTCCCTCTTCTTTCACTAATAACACTGACACACCCCACATGGAAACACTTGGTTAAACAAACTTCTTCTGAAGCAAATCTTCTAGTTTCTTCTTCAATTCCCCAACTCTAAAGTAGACACCTTATAAGGAGTCATCGACACCTGACTAGTACCAGGTACTAAGTCTATAGAAAAATCCACTTCGCACTCTGGAGGCAAATCACTGATGTCTTCAGGAAACACTTCAGGAAATTCACACACTCCAGGAAGATCACGGACAACTCCCTGTCCTCTAGCTTCCAACAAAGCTAACATCACAAACACTGGTTCCGTATACTTCACGGATTCTCTCACTTGCTTAGCTGATACAAACGTCAACTCTTCACCTTTATCAAATTTAAATTCACGCTCTAGAGGCAAGTTGCAGGTATCTTTAGGAAAACATCAAGAATCACACACCACTGGCATAACAATAGTCGTCACACTTCTCTCTACTCTCCTAGAAACAACACTAACCATACCTGGTCGTTTTCCCTAAAGACTTCCCAACTTGACCGGCTTACAGGAATCTCGAATCCACATCATCTTCAATGTTAGGAATAACACAACTTTAACATCGCCTGAGCTCTTGCAATCAGCGACACACTGCACCAACTTATCAAAATAATTGGTAAACACTTGGTTTAACTCCAACCAATTTATTCTAAGAATAACGTCAACTTATTCCAACAAAATATAAACCATACACATCCTTAGGGAACACGTCAGGATACTCAACACACCACTGGCTCATCTCTAGCCAAAACATCGCCTTCCCCCTCACAAGGAAGCGACCAACGAGAACACCTGACCGTATTTCCTCAAGGATCACACCATTTTTCTAACTAATACCGTCCTCGAATCCAACCTCTCTCCGGGTTCAGGAAAAGCACAACATTCTCAAAACAGGTTAACTAGTCAACACTGCACTCTTGCATGCAACAACATAATGTCCAAGCTCGATACAATTGGAACATTCAAGATAAGCAGACACTTCTCCCCCACTTATTTCATTCCCAACCTGCAAATGGAAAATAAAACAAGCATCGACAGTGTTCTCACACACATGTCACATACTAGGGAACAAAATTAAACAACCTGGCCGGACGGACCGACCTGCTCTGATACCACTAATGTAACACCCATTTTTATACCCCAAAATACTTAACATATAATCAGAGTGAATAAGCACGCATATAAACAAAAGGGCGTCACATTGACGTTTTCAAAAACTAAAAGCTTTCAAAAACCAACATCATTCATCACCAATATACAATACACCTGGTCAGTTAAAATAACACATTTCAAATATCATGAATCATCAAGAATATGCGTTCGCAGCGGAAAATAATGAATACTCATGTATTTCGTAAAATGATTCATGTCCCATACCATGATCATCTCTCAATAATCTCCTCAAGATAAAATAAAATCATATCCAGAATATTTGGCACTATGGCCTCTCAAGCGGAAAATTGCAAATAAACATGTTCACAAGTAATAACATAATACATATCCAAATAAGACATGAGTTAAATACTACTAATCTACCCAGTGTTACATGACCAGAGCATTGACTCACTACCTAGTCTCCAAACCAAAACACGGAAGCTCTCCGGCTAAATCTCGAGTGAGCTACTAAGCGTCAGAATCTGCATGTCGCCAAACGAGGGCAACATTAAAACAGAAGGGTGAGAATTCGAATCATTATGAAGAAAGTATAATAAAACACAATGATTAAATCAACAATTAAAGGAATTCATCACACCTTGTATAACCATGTAAATAATACTAACCAATATTTGTTTCACATGTTTCAAGCATACATCAAAACTCAAGGAGTATAATATTAAAATCTAATGTTATATTCCCAAATATACACATAACTATAATTATCACATAATCACATATTTTACCAAGTTATGTATCCAAACATCATCAAATTCAATTACCATATCTCATACACACGTAACAATCACATCAATGCATATATTCAATTATCACATAACTCTAATGTGACTCAATGCAAGACATGTGACTCTATGCATGTGGTACCGCAATGTGAACCCAACGTTTCACCGCTTTCCGATTCAATATCTAGAATCCAAGCTACACTTCCGATCCGGACAAGATCAAAGCCACTACGCCTATTTCCAATTAAGGATCAACGTCTTCTACGCCTATTTTCATTCA
Organism: Lathyrus oleraceus; assembly: GCF_024323335.1. Lineage (NCBI taxonomy): Eukaryota > Viridiplantae > Streptophyta > Magnoliopsida > Fabales > Fabaceae > Lathyrus > Lathyrus oleraceus. The sequence continues at coordinate 248,417,612 of NC_066583.1, forward strand.
AGGATCAACGTCTATTACCATGTGAACTCACAGTTTCACCGCTTCCACCATAAAGCCGACCATGCCATGAATGAATGTACAAATACCAATAATATATGCAATTAAGATCATCTTTACCATCTTAACATTCCATATATCACCATAATTCAACTCTACGAATTATCCACCAATTGTACGTATACACATTCATAACAAATATACTATTCACATATATAGGCTAATTATCAAATACGCACACAATTTCCAATTAACACTAGTAACTGTGAAGACATGGCTTCTCGAGTATTTTGATGAAGACAACGATGCACGTACAAGGTCAATCATCAAAGAATGGATTAATACTTCAATAGAGAAAATTCACACAAAGTTTCAATCATACATAGCTCAAAGTCGCTCGAGAAATTGATCACAAAGGTATTGGAATTTAATCTTAGTTAATGTTTATATATAAAGTGTTCAATTGATTGTTGCATGCATAATATGATATGGACACTTAGATTTTATTTCAAAATGGGTACAGCTTTTAAAAGTTCTCAATTTTTCCTTTTTTCAATAGTGGTAACCTGTTAACACTTTTGGGATAACCGGTTAACCCGAAACAAAATTCAGTTTCTGAGCAGATTTTGTTAGCATGTAATCGGTTAACACTTTCATGGTAACCGGTTACACAGTTTACAAAATTTTTCTTAGAAAAGAAAAACAAGTAGTGACGCTACAGTACAAAATATCAAATTGGATTCTCAATATATCCCTCTATTTCACCCATATATCAATTCCAAACACAATTAATCATCACAAATCAAAGATTACTCATCAAAACCTAACAATCTCAAAAAACCATAAAAATTAGGGATTTCAACCTAGACATATTTCTACCCGTTGACCCAATTATACTAACCCATAATAATAAGGATTCTCCCCCTTACCTCTTCAATTTTCTGGAAATCCTAGCTTCTCCCTTGTTCTTCCCCTCTTCTCCTTACTTTTTCCTCTTTTCTTTCTCTGTTGCCGTGAAATGACCAAGTGAGTGCTACTTCTCACTCTCCCCACGTCTTACTATCCTAGTATATTATTTGGGCTTAAGAAATGATACCTCTAATTTAATTATTAGGCCCAATAAGACATAGTTTTATAATATCTCTATTTAGTTCAAATAAATTAAACCAACACAATATACACACCAAGTCAATTAATATAATCAATTATTATACTACCTAACAATCAATTAGTTAATTAACACCCCAAATAAATAAAATAAAATAGTATAATAATATAAGAAATAAATACTAAAATTGGGTTGTTACAGTCATGGGTTAAGAGAGGAGACTCGGTTCCTAAGTGAATAATTATTGAGTTGGTACCACATACATAGAGTTGAATCAAGTTGCATGGAGTTGCATTTTGAGTATGACATGCATAATTAGATTAATGCATATGATATTAATGTTATGTGTAATTTATGTGTGATTGGTATGTGAATGAGTTGTGATTGATGAGTTGGTGTGAGAACGTAATTGATATACTGTGATTTGAGATTGTGTAGATTATGATATGTGTTGGTATCTTACCTTGTAGTATATGTTTGTTATTACTGAATGTGATTTCTCATTCCTTCTGTTTGAATGTTTCCTTTACATGAGCTGTTGGTGTAAGCCCTAGAGGCCAATACATTTTGGTACTTGTATCGAATTATTTATTAATAATAAAAGGCATTCTCTTTATTATGGTTGATTAATAAAGTCTCTGGAATAGATAGTCCGTTTAATGTATTAAGTGTGACTTAATCATGAGAACACATTAAACATAAGGACACTATTCCTAAAGTATCCGTAGTCGAGCTTTAATGTGAAGTGGGATAACATTAAAGCATTAAGACTATTATGTTTGTAGACTGATGATCACATCTCATGGATCATGGATAAAGAGTTATCAAGTCTTAAACATAGGTATGAATATTAGGAGTAATATTTATACCGGATTGACCCGCTATGAGAATACTATATAGAAAGTTATGCAAGGTGTCATAAGTTATTCTCATGGTGATAATGGTGTATACCACAATTCGACCTGAAACCACTATGGATCCTAGATGTAGAGTCGAGTGCTTTATTGTTGATCCAACGTTGTCCGTAACTGGATAACCATAAAGACAGTTGATGGGTACTCCATGAAGCATGCTGAGGGACATGAGTGTCCTAGATGGAATTTGCCCATCCTGCATAACAGGATAAATGTCTATGGGCCCAATATTGAATTGGACAAGGATGAACGGTCTATGCCTTGTGTTCAATATAGACATAAGGGCAAAAGGGTAATTATACACATAAGTATTATCACAGAAAGGTTTTGTCAGATCACATGACATTTTCGTGTCTTGGGTAGCAGTGATGTGTTGCTAGATACCGCTCACTGTTTATTATGTTAAATGTGTGATTTAATATAATTGCCAACGTCACGAAAACCTACAGGGTCACACACAAAGGACGGATTGATGAGAGATAGAGTAACTAAGGAATACCGTAAGGTACGGTGCCCTTAAGTGAGTTATAGAACATCGTAAGGTACGGTGTACTTGAGTAGAATACGAAATATGGTAAGGTACCATGAGCTTAAGTGATTTTGGGCATATTATAAGATATGGGCCAAAATACACTTAAGTGGGCTTTTTAGCTTGAAGCCCACACAAGTGGTTCTATAAATAGAACCCTTGTGCAGAAGCATAAAATAGCGGTTGCATTATTTTCGTTTTCTCTCTCACTCTCTCTCTCACTCAAAGCCTTCATTCGTACCAGCTAGCACTGAGATTGAAGGAACCCGTTCGTGTGGACTGAGTAGAGACGTTGTCATCGTTCAACGTTCGTGATCGCTTCGCGGATCTGCATCAAAGGTTTTGATCGTCACAAGAGATCTGCCCCAAAGGTTTCAATCGTCATAAGAGGTAAATATTCTATCACTGATCATGACCATTCGTAAGGATCTCTAAAGGAGAAAAAATTTAATTTCCGCTGCGTTTTGGACCGCAATTCTCCTTCAGTGGTATCAGAGCCACTTACGAAACCATGAATCGGATAGCTGTTTAATTTCTGTATTAATATGATTAAAAGACAGAATGAATCAATTAATTAAACGGGTAATTAAATTTGGCATCATGAGTGTACGAGTTGGATGATTGATGTTGACTATGCTTCGGTACCGACATTAGTATGGTGAAGCAGCGATACATCGATCGTCCATAGGTTACGCAATTGAGACCGATCAGCTTATATATGATGTAAGTAATCCTAATGCAAAGTACGGTATATGTGATATACTATTTCTGTTTCGTTCATTCAAACACTAAATGATTGTTTTCCTTTGAGCGATCAATGGTCATTTGCTTCGGAATCCGACATTAGTATGGTGAAGCAATGACCTGTTGATCAATCATACTGAATCAATAATCGAGGTGTGTTTGACGGTCTGAAATTGGCGCATTAGGGTTGGTGACGGCGCAAGGGTTGTGCCGTCAAGGAGTTGTGAATTTAGGGTTTTTGGAACAGGTCTGTAGACTGTTTCAAAGTTCTGTTATTTTGGATGCGTAACGGTCGTAACAAGACGCGTGACGTTCGTAACAGACCCATGACGGTCGTCACGTGCTTTGTGACGGTCGTCACGTGCTTTGTGACGGTCGTCACACTCACAGATCCAAAATTGTAGGCGTTTCTGTTTTGGCCCCGTGACGGTCGTAACATATGCCTGTGACGGTCGTAACATGCTTGTGACCTGTGACGGTCGTAACATGCTTGTGACGGTCGTCACACTCACAGGATCAGAATTCTTGGGGTTTCTGTTTTGTGACTACGCAAGGGTTGTGTTCATGCAAAACAATGTCCATTTCAAATGAATTGTTCATTAAAATTTTGGACAGGGGCGCTGCCCCTCCAACCCCGCAAGGGCACTACCCCTTGACCGGGCAGCGGAACCCCCGGCTAACTCTGCGTAGTGTGATCGGTCGCCGAAATTTAATTTGGTTTAATTAATTAAAGGAATTAAAATTAATAATAATAATAATAATATGTTTATTATTATTGCCTTGTGGTGATCAGTTATGGCCTTAGTTATCCTTTATTTTGTTTTGGGTTTTAAAATATGACCTGCGTGTCGTGCCTCTCCTTTTGATCTCTTAATGTAACTTTTTTTCTCATCTCAAACCCTCGTATGTAAAACGAGTTTCTTCTGGAATGTAATGTTATGAAGAAAGAGAAGAAGACAATGTTATGAAGAAAGAGAAGATTCCAATATCAAAGGAGGACAATCTTGAAGATCTTGCTTGGTGAAGCTTAGAGAAGAATTCAATATTAAAGAAGGACAACCTTGAAGATCTTGCTTGGAGAAGCTTAGATCGTTATTAGGTTAGCTTAGGTTCTCTCATTGGCTTGGGAGAACAATTGCGCTAGGGGCCATAACTGTTTCATTGTGTATGTATGTTGATGCATGTGTATGTATGTTGATGCATGTGAGAGACGATTTATATGATAAATAAGCCGGTGAGATCATAACAATTACAATTCCCTCAAACTAAATATTAAGTTTATGCTTTCCAAGTTTTAACACTCATCAAGACTAGTATCGGATAATGTAGGTTTCGCCTACGCGAGGTGCATGATCTATATATTAGTAAGGTGCGATGGGATAATTGTAATATCCAACTGTTAAAACAATGGGTCAAACTTAACTAAACAAATTATGAGAATATTATATGTTTGCTTTCCAAGTTTTAGCACTCATCAAGACTGGTATCGAATAATGTAGGTTTCGCCTACGCGAGGTGCATGTTTTGTATTAGTCAAGGTGCGATGGGATAATTGTAATATCCAACTGTTAAAACAATGGGTCAAACTTAACTAAACAAATTATGAGAATATTATATGTTTGCTTTCCAAGTTTTAGCACTCATCAAGACTGGTATCGAATAATGTAGGTTTCGCCTACGCGAGGTGCATGTTTTGTATTAGTCAAGGTGCGATGGGATAATTGTAATATCCAACTGCTAAAACGATGAGTCAAACTTAATTATAATTTTCTTATATATGTTTAGAAGCAAGAGTTGGGAATGATCCATATGATGGATTGGAATAAGGAGTTATTCACCCAACTGAAATTTTCGAGAGTTGTATGAGATACAACTGGAAGGAGTTCCTACCTAAATAACCTAGTTTTGTGTAATCCGCCTACGCGGACTTAGAACGAAGTGAAATATGGATCTCGACCCACTAGAAAATCTTCCAACGGGATTTTCTGAATCAAATGATGAGGGTCATTTGTTTTGAGTAAAATAGTGGGAGCATATTTGATTAAAGGCCTAATTAAATATGTCAATGATACTTATATTTTCTTAATCCTTATGTAGATAACCATGACAGCAAACACCTCTAACAACATCTTGCGATCAATCCTTGACAAGGAAAAATTGTCTGGGACAAATTTCCTGGATTGACACCGAAACCTGAGGATTGTCCTCAAACATGATAAAAAGTTGTATGTCTTGGAGACACCTGTTCCTGAAGAGGAACCTCCTAGTTCTGCACCTAAGGCAGAAAGAGATGCTTATAAGAAGCATGTCGATGATGCCAATGAAACTGCTTGCCTCATGCTGGCTACCATGAACTCAGAATTGCAAAAGCAACATGAGAACATGTCAGCGTTCGATATGATCGAACACCTGAAGATGCTCTATCAAGAGCAAGCAAGGCATGAGAGGTTTGAAGTTTCAAAAGCCCTTTTTCAAAGCAAGTTAGCTGAGGGAGCCCCTGTAGGTCCCCATGTACTCAAGATGATTGGGTATGTGGAAAACCTTGAGAGATTGGGTTTTCCCCTCGAAAAGGAACTTGCGAATGATTTGATCTTGCAATCATTGCCAGATAGTTTCAGTCAATTTGTCCTAAATTTCAATATGATTGATATGGACAAATCTCTTCCTGAACTGCTCGCCATGTTAAGAACTGCCGAGCAGAATCTGAAGTCAAAAGGGAAGTCCATTCTGATGATCGGAAATGGAAAGAGACAGAACAAAAGGCCCACCAAGCAGGATGATAAAGGGAAAGGCAAGGAAGTTGCCAAACCCAGACCCACTGTTGCTGCTTTGAAGCCTAGTGGAGGCATAGCAAAGGCAGGCACTTGCTTCCATTGCGGTAAGACCGGACACTGGAAGAGAAACTGCCCAAAGTACCTGGAAGATACGAAGAATGGAGTAGAGACTTCAACTTCAGATATTTTTGTTATTAAATAAATTTATCTACTTCTGCATCATGGGTATTAGATACTGGATGCGGTTCTCACATTTGTACAAATGTGCAGGGGCTGAAAAGGAGTAGAGATTTGGCAAAAGGTGAAGTTGACCTACGAGTTGGCAATGGAGCAAAGGTTGCTGCTTTAGCCGTAGGAACTTATGTATTAACTTTACCTAGTGGTTTAATAATTCAGTTAGAGAACTGTTATTATGGACCTGCAATTAGCAGGAATATTATTTCCATTTCTTGTTTGGACAAGTTTGGTTTTTCATTTATAATAAAGAACAATTGTTGCTCAATTTATTTGAATGATATATTCTATGCTACTGCACAAATGAGCAATGGACTATATGTCCTTGATCTCGAAATGCCTATTAATAACATTAATACTAAAAGGGTGAAACCTAACGAGTTAAAACCAACTAGGTAAGAATATTAAAACTCTTCGATCAGATCGAGGTGGTGAGTATTTAAGCCTAGAGTTTGATGACCATCTGAAAGAGTGTGGGATCATATCCCAGCTTACTCCTCCTGGAACACCCCAATGGAATGGTGTATCTGAGAGAAGAAATCGAACCTTGTTAGACATGGTCCGATCCATGATGAGTCACGCCGATCTTCCAAACTCCTTTTGGGGACATTGAAAGCAGCTTACACACTTAACCGTGTTCCATCCAAAAGGTTGAGAAGACACCATATGAGATATGGAGTGGTAAGAAACCACATATGTCTTACATAAAGATTTGGGGTTGCGAGGTTTATGTGAAACGACAAATTTCAACTAAGCTTGAGCCCAAATCTGACAAATGCTTATTTGTGGGGTATCCTAAAGAAACAATAGGGTATTACTTCTACAATCCTTCTGAGGGCAAAGTGTTTGTCGCTCGAACTGGAGTTTTCCTAGAAAATAATTTTATTTCCAAAGGAACCAGTGGGAGGAAAGTAGAGCTTGAAGAAATTCAAGAATCACAAAGCATCAACACACCTATGGAGGAATTGGAGCAGGAAATACAAGTAGTTGTGTAAAAGCAACCTGCTCAAGTAGAACAAGACCAGCGTAGGTCAGGCAGGATACGTCACCTACCTGAGATATATGGATATCTGATCAAGGTGATGTATTACTCATGGAATCTTCGTTTTGATGAAACAGTAGAACAATATGGATTCATCAAGAACGAAGATGAGCCTTGTGTCTACAAGAAGGTTAGTGGGAGCATGATCGTATTCCTGGTATTATATGTAGATGACATATTACTTATTGGAAACTATATCCCTACCCTGTAACAAGTAAAGTCTTGGGTAGGGAAATGCTTTTCTACGAAGGACCTAGGTGAAGCAGCCTATATATATTAGGAATCAGAATCTATAGAGATAGATCATAAAATGCTTGGCCTAAGTCAGAGTACATAGACAAGGTGTTGAGACGCTTTAATATGAATGATTCCAATGGTTATATGTTTTGCTGAAATGGTGGCGTTGTGAGCTTGAAAAATTCAAAGAAGATACAGTTGTTGATTCTACAACCGAGGCCGAGTGTATTGCTGCCTCAAGTGGAGCAAAGGAAGCTGTTTGGATCAAAAGTTCATTAGTGAACTTGGCATAGTCCCTAGCATTGTGGATCCCATTGGTCTCTACTATGATAACAATGGTGCTATCGCACAAGCCAAGGAGCCTAGATCTCACCAACGATCCAAACACATACTTAGGCGTTATCATCTCATTCGAGAGATAATAGATAGAGGAGATGTGAAAATAGGAAGAGTACCTACACTTAACAATATTGCTGACCCACTGACAAAGCCTCTTGCGCAGCAGAAGCATGATGGCCATACTAGATCAATGGGCATACGGGGTATGCCTGATTGGCTCTAGTGCTAGTGGGAGATTGTTGGTGTAAGCCCTAGAGGCCAATACATTTTGGTACTTGTATCAAATTATTTATTAATAATAAAAGGCATTCTCTTTATTATGGTTGATTAATAAAGTCCCTGGAATAGATAGTCCGTTTAATGTATTAAGTGTGACTTAATCATGAGAACACATTAAACATAAGGACACTATTCCTAAAGTATCCGTAGTCGAGCTTTAATGTGAAGTGGGATAACATTAAAGCATTAAGACTATTATGTTTGTAGACTGATGATCACATCTCATGGATCATGGATAAAGAGTTATCAAGTCTTAAACATAGGTATGAATATTAGGAGTAATATTTATACCGGATTGACCCGCTATGAGAATACTATATAGAAAGTTATGCAAGGTGTCATAAGTTATTCTCATGGTGATAATAGTGTATTCCACTCTTCGACCTGAAACCACTATGGATCCTAGATGTAGAGTCGAGTGCTTTATTGTTGATCCAACGTTGTCCGTAACTGGATAACCATAAAGACAGTTGATGGGTACTCCACGAAGCATGCTGAGGGACATGAGTGTCCTAGATGGAATTTTCCCATCCTGCATAACAGGATAAATGTCTATGGGCCCAATATTGAATTGGACAAGGATGAACGGTCTATGCCTTGTGTTCAATATAGACATAAGGGCAAAAGGGTAATTATACACATAAGTATTATCACAGAAAGGTTTTGTCAGATCACATGACATTTTCGTGTCTTGGGTAGCAGTGATGTGTTGCTAGATACCGCTCACTGTTTATTATGTTAAATGTGTGATTTAATATAATTGCCAACGTCACGAAAACCTACAGGGTCACACACAAAGGACGGATTGATGAGAGATAGAGTAACTAAGGAATACCGTAAGGTACGATGCCCTTAAGTGAGTTATAGAACATCGTAAGGTACGATGTACTTGAGTAGAATACGAAATATGGTAAGGTACCATGAGCTTAAGTGATTTTGGGCCTATTATAAGATATGGGCCAAAATACACTTAAGTGGACTTTTTAGCTTGAAGCCCACACAAGTGGTTCTATAAATAGAACCCTTGTGCAGAAGCATAAAATAGCGGTTGCATTATTTTCGTTTTCTCTCACTCTCTCTCTCTCACTCAAAGCCTTCATTCGTACCAGCTAGCACTGAGATTGAAGGAACCCGTTCGTGTGGACTGAGTAGAGACGTTGTCATCGTTCAACGTTCGTGATCGCTTCGCGGATCTACATCAAAGGTTTTGATCGTCACAAGAGATCTGCACCAAAGGTTTCAATCGTCATAAGAGGTAAATATTCTATCACTGATCATGACCATTCGTAAGGATCTCTAAAGGAGAAAAAATTTAATTTCCGCTGCATTTTGGACCGCAATTCTCCTTCATGAGCATCATGCAAATACTCAAGATTAGAGTCACTATTGTGAGTGCAAGCTTGTTCTTGGCGCTATTTATTTTAATTTCTTTGTTTTAGTTTTGGTTATGCTCTAATATATAACACTGTGGAGTGATTTCTTCGCTTTATGTTGAGATTTATGAGAGACAATATATGCCCTCGTATTTTATGTTTAGGTGTGATAAACATTTGGAGAAGACTTACGAGTCGATGCTTTTTAATTATGATATGAGATTTATTATGAGATTTAAATTGGTGTGTTTTAATTGAGTAATTCTGCTGCGATGATATCCTAAATGAAGGTGAGCATGCAATGACAAGTATTTCATGTATATTTAAACTAAGTGTTGCATGATCAACATATGTGTTTCAAGATGTGTAACATCCTATTGTGTGAATCTAGTGAAAAATCTTTGATTTAATTATAATTATGTGTTGGGAAAATAAGGTGTTACACGTTCCATCATTGGTTTCTTAAGGCTAAGTCAGAACAAATTGGTGTGTCTATGCTACTAGCGATTACAAACAAAATCTTAGGTCTCTAGTATTCTTGGGAAAGACTATAAAATCGAACCCATGTCTGAGAAGTACTGCTATGTTGAATGCTGGGTTTGAAATATCTTGCCAATCGAAAAGCTTCAATAGCCCTGGAGACAGGTCTCATGCTCCTGAAGCACGAAGTCTTCGAAAATCCTCAAGAGAAAATAAAAGGAGAACTCGAAAAAACGGTTTCCCAAGGAGATGAGGCCCCATTTGCTAATGTTTTTCCACATTGTCTTCAAGTTGGTACGTAACTCTACAATCGAGAGTGGTTTAGAGCCTCATGGTCAAATTATCCTTCAATATAGGTTTTGTTTGCACGATTTCACACTTGCCTGGTTTTCCTTTTCAGGTATTGTTATGGAGATTTGTTCCCCTTTTAGAATCGGTTGAGGAAACTGAGAAATAGGGATGTCGCACACATCACTCAAGGCTTGTGCAGATGATTTTTTTCTATGTAGATTTTGAGACTGATTTGGGGATGTTGGAGTCGACAAGGGTACGAGGAGGAAGAGTCAATCAAGCCCACAAAATCATACAAGGTTCCATAATTAAAGAAGGATTTAAGCAAATCCGTAGAAGAAGATGGCAAATAGTGTTAATAATCATCAATCGTGTTGGAGATTAAAAATAATAAGATTTAATATTTTAAAGTAATTCTTTTATTAAATTATTTAAAAATATATAATCGTAAGAGCGTATATTCTCATGCACACCATCCCAAATAATTCTTTTTTTAAGAAGAACTTTAGTCATTAGACTATTAAATAAAAAAATAAAAAATAAAACTTTTACTTATATTTATATTTAAAATTTAAAATGATTATTATTAATTGGTCCAATTGTGATTGACGTTGAATTTGATAGAGAGAACCACAGTTTGATCTCCGTAATTGCGATCGGAAAGAGGTTGGAATCACTTGATGTCAGAAGTGTTGGGGAGTTTAGGAGCGTCAATGAGATTAATGCTCCGGAACCACAGAAGAAAGATGTCATATCTCATCCCAAAATCTTAAGGTGTTAGATTAATGAATCATTTGTCTTATAAATTCAACATTCCACAAATTGATAAATAATGAGACTTTAACCACTCATACTTGCACTCAACAAAAACTGATCTATGAATCGGATAAATCGGTTAAGTAGACCGGATACTAAAGATACTGATGGTAAAAACAAAACAAAAATTAAAATATTTTTATTATTTATAATAGTGACCTGAAAGACTTGTAAGCAAGTCTCTCTACTTCAAATAACTTATTTTTGTCTTTTACAATAAAATTGATAATTTAATTTGAGCCTTATATGGAAAACGCGTTCCGACGGGACTTGTTGTGCGTACACTATGTCTGTAGCATGGATGTGCTTACTCCAACAACCGTTCAATAATTTTATTCAAACTTAAACTAAATTAAACTACTAGTATATCTACAATTTATAATGTTATTTATTTTATAAATCAAATGACAATCTTACATTAATTTGGTTATCAACTTAACTTTATGAAGTCAAGTTATAATGTTATATTACTTGTATAAAAAGTCAATCCTAAAAATAGCTATACCCAGAACTTGCCCTACTTTATCAGATTTGATTCTTAACGAGTAAGAAAAAATTTCTTATAAGAAATCTCCATTGAAATATGAGGATAAAACTTCACCTAATTATGCTCTTCTTTTCAACAATATTGTTTTGCTATTGGCTTAAAATGTCAACAATTTGAATTCAATAAATATAAGACTCCAAAATGATATCTATTTTTGCCCAATAAAGACGATTAAAGAGTCCCTTTTGGCAGGTTTCTGACCCAAATAAACACACTATACCATGAATGCATAATTTGGACTTATTTTAAGTGGATTGGTTTTAATTTATGTAATGACGTAGAAATTGAAAGTTTGTAGCAACTAGGCTAGCATTATTGTGAAGTGTAAATACTAATTTTCACCAACCATAAGATATTGTAGGGATATTGGAATACCAAACTATGACGCATTTGTTGAAGACACCACATGTTCATAGATCATTCACCATTAACAACGCCTCTTCCACTTCCTATATATGGAAGAAAGATATTTGTCACAAGAATAGCAATTGGTTCTTGAAATCTTCTTGTCGGGGACAGAACAAAAAGGTTGTCTTAAAAAGGTTTGTGTCTCCTTCGTGCATGAGAGTGAAGATGGCAACAAGTAAATCTCGTAATGTGAAAGCCGTAGTGAGTGTGAAACAAAGTGTTGGTGGTGTTATTAAGAATCTTGTTACTGGTATTGTTGGAAACAATCACTTGATTTTGGAGCTTGTTAGTGCTGATCTTAATCCAAGTAAGTTTATGACTTAATTCTATGTTTGTTCTCTTGATCTTTACGTATGTAATTTAGGGTTAGTCAATCTTTTATGTTAACACTATGTTGAAATACATTTCAAGATCTTTAACTTGTAAATTTTTTTTAATCCAAATTTCTAAGTGTTTTAAGATTACAACAAGGTTAATTAGAAGATATAATAGATTCATGAGTTGAGTTAAAATAGCAACACTATTTAATTTATAGGAGAATATAAGGTGTCTTTTATGCATTGAGAAACCATAGTGGAAAATATTGGAAAACATAAATAGAGAATAGAGATATCTTGTTCTAAGGAATGGTTTAAGGTGTGTTATGTATCATGACATAAATTTTGTGACTTTTCAAAATAATTTATGATGTTTTTTAATAATTTTTTAAAATCATTTTATATGTTTTCTGAGATAATTTAAAATTTATTTTATTTTATACAAATTAATTTATAAGTATTTATTTTAATAAGCATTTTTTATATAAATTGTAAGAAAAAAATGTTTATCCAAAGAGACTCAAGAATAAATAACACATAATTTTGATTTCTCTTTTTTCCTCCGAAAGTTTTATTTTCTGTGTTAGAATATTTGTTAATGGAAAAAATTAACTTAAAGATTTTTGGAAAAAAATTTAATTTTAAAAAACTTTTGTAAATAAAAAATATCACGTGAATGTATTTATGATGAATTTGGAAAAATTGAAAGAAAAAATGTAACTATAAAAAGATAAATGAAAGAAATGGAATTTGAACCCCTTTCGTCAGTTTTTATGTCGTCAAATTAATATTAACCGTTTGATTTTGACGCGAGAGTCAAATCTATTTGAATGTGTGAAAGTGAATGCAGTTTTTTTTTTTCCACATTTGGTAATATATAGATATACTTGTTGATGATGTATAGATATATACAGATAGATAAAGTACGGATTGAAGAATTGTGGCTACTATCTAGCCACCATTATCATCATGTTCTTTTTTTATGTATCTCTTAAATATGCAATTAATATATTGTATCAACAACACCTACCAACCTACCATAGCAACTGGATCTTGAAATCTTAGCACATTGAAGCCTTAAGCTTAAGGTTGTGTTTGTGTAATGGCTTCAACCAAAACTCATCATAATGTGAAAGCCTTAGTGAGTGTGAAACATAGTGATTTTGGGCTTATCAAGAATTTTGTTACTGGTATTTTTGGTAACAATCACTTGCTTTTGGAGCTAGTCAGTGATCAACTTCTTTCAAGTAACTTTCATTTCATACCTTCCCCCCGCGCGCGCACAGACACATGTGTTTGATATATGTTTGGATAATATGTATAGTAATGACATGTTGTGAAGTCTAATATATTTGATTCTATTGGTTTATGTGTTTTAATCTGAAAATGTAGAAACGAACTCGGAGAAAAAGGCGATAAAAGGAAAAGCGCACGAGACTGAGAAAAAAGAGAACGATGTGGAATATGAAGCGACGTTTGTGTTACCGGCTGATTTTGGAAATGTTGGTGCTGTTTTGGTTGAAAATGAACACAGTAGTGAGATATTTCTAAAGAATATAGTCCTTGATGGTTTACCTGATGGTCCTGTTCATCTTTCTTGTCAATCATGGGTTCAACCAAAGCATGATTCTTCTACTAAGAGAGTTTTCTTCACTAACAAGGTACTAATAATAATGATAATGATAAAATTGCATCATATAATGTTATGCTGATTTTAATTTGTATGTTGTTTCTGTTTATGCATGGAATTATTGATTAATAGATGTATTTGCCATCACAAACACCAAGTGGATTGAGAAAGCTGAGGGAAAATGAGCTAAAAGAAGTAAGAGGGAATGGTGAAGGTGAAAGAAAAAGCTCAGACAGAATCTATGATTATGATGTGTACAATGATCTTGGTGATCCTGATATCAACAGTAAACTCAAAAGGCCTGTTCTTGGTGGCAACAAACAGTATCCATATCCTAGACGGTGTCGTACCGGTCGAAAGCATTCTAATACAGGTTATCTAGAATCATTTGCTACTGTTTTTTTCATAGTATGTGTTCTAGAATAGAGATTTGGTATTTTGAACATGTAAGCTACTAAGGATATAACATAAGGTTTTGTTGTTTTTGTTATATAGATTCATCATATGAAAAGAGAGATTTGAATTTCTACGTTCCTCGCGACGAGGCATTTGCTGAGATTAAGAAGATACAATTCAATGCAACAACGGTTTCGTCAGGAGTAAAAACAGTTTTGGAATCTTTAGATACAATTTTCACTGATATAGATCTTGGATTTGATAGTTTTGAAGACATAGACACACTTTTCAAAGAAGGGTTTCAGTTACCAACATCTCTTGATTCAAATAAGTTAAATTTGCTCCAAAAAGTCATTCCTAGGTTCATTAAGGCTGCAAATGATAGCCAAAATGTTCTGCGCTTTGATACACCAGAAGCACTTAAAAGTAAGAATGTTCACTTCTTTTTAAATTTGTTGATAGTAATCAGCTAAGTATTTTTTAGATTACTTGCGTTACAAGTTATTTGAATTGCAGGAGACAAATTCTTTTGGCTGTCAGATGAGGAATTTGCTAGGGAGACATTGGCAGGGGCCAATCCAAATAGCATCCAATTAGTCAAGGCAAAAATTGTTGCAAATATTTTCTATTACTTTTCGAGTAATATCGTCTACGATTAGGAAAAAGTTTTATTAATTTTTTCTTGGTGTACTCATTGTGTAGGAATGGCCTATAAGAAGTAAATTAGATTCCAAAATATATGGTCCACCAGAATCAGCAATCACTAGAGAAGTCATCGAGTCGCAGATAATTGGTTATACCACGGTTGAAGAGGTATTAACTACTAAGCATCAATGATATTATTACATTTAGATTAGATTATGTTATGATTAAAAAGTTGTTTAATTTGAGTACATGCAGGCCATTCAAGAGAAGAAATTGTTCATGCTAGACTACCATGATTTATATATACCATATGTAAGCAAAGTGAGGGAATTGGAGAATACTACACTATATGGATCAAGAACATTGTTCTTCCTCACCAAACAAGGCACATTGAAGCCACTAGTTATAGAGCTTACTAGACCGATTATTGGTGACAAACCGCAATGGAAACAAATCTTTACACCTGCTTCTGATTCGACGAATCTTTGGCTTTGGCGGCTTGCAAAAGCTCATGTTCTTGCTCATGATACTGGTTACCATGAACTTATAAGCCATTGGTGAGTACAATTCAATCATATTAGTTGTTACTAGTCTAGTGAGAATATTAGTGCTAACAATTTGTTGATTTTTATAGGTTAAGGACTCATTGTGTTGTAGAACCCTTTGTGATCGCAACAAATAGGCAACTTAGCACGATGCATCCAATCTATAAGTTGCTTCATCCACATCTCAGATATACTTTGGAGATAAATGCACTCGGTCGTGAGATTCTTATTAGTGCTTATGGAGTCATTGAAGACTCATTCTTTACTCAAAAGTATTCAATGGAATTATCCGCTGTCGCATATGATAAGCTTTGGCAGTTTGATTTGCAGGGACTACCAAATGATCTTATTTATAGGTAAAGTCTATAGATCTATATATTACTAAACGTTGCAGAGACCTCAAAATCCTTTATATTGCAGTTACAGACCGCAGTTTAAAATCATGTTGAATATTATATACTAACTTTTGCTCATGGAAATGATCTTTTTAGAGGATTGGCTGTGGAAGATCCTAATGCACAGCATGGAGTAAAGCTAGCGATTGAAGACTACCCTTTTGCGAATGACGGTCTTCTCATATGGGATGCTATAAAACAATGGGTGACAGAATATGTCAATCATCACTATCCAAGTCCAAGCATCATAGAATCTGATCAAGAGCTTCAAGCATGGTGGGCAGAAATTCGAACAAAGGGTCACGGCGACAAATCAGAAGAACCATGGTGGCCAAAACTCAAAACACAAAAAGACCTTATTGACATCATCACCACCATAGCTTGGGTAGCATCTGCACATCATTCAGCTACAAACTTCGCACAATATGCTTACGGAGGCTATTTTCCTAACAGACCAACCGTTGCTAGAAGCAAAATGCCTACAGAAGACCCTACAAAGGAAGAATGGGAAAAATTCATCAACAAACCTGAGCAAACACTTTTGGAGTGTTTTCCATCACAGATCCAAGCAACTTTGGTGATGACCATTTTGAACTTGTTATCGTATCATTCGCCGGATGAAGAGTACTTGGGAGAACTCATTGAGCCATCATGGGCTGAGAATCCAACTATAAAGGTAGCATTTGAGAAGTTCAATGGAAGATTGAAGGAAATTGAAGGCATAATAGACACAAGAAATGCAGATAGTAATTTGAAAAATAGGAATGGAGCTGGGATAATGCCTTATGAGCTAATGAAACCATTTTCAGGACCTGGAGTTACTGGAAAGGGAGTTCCATATAGCATATCTATTTAATAATCATGGATCACATGTTTCATTAATTTTATTACAACAATAAGTCATATCCATTAAGTAATCATGGATCAGATGTTTCATTAATTCTACTACAATAATAACTCATAAATATCATGTTTTTACAATTACTTTTGTTGTTGTTTTTAGAGTAATGTTTTGTTTGAAGCTGTGTTTTTTTTCTTGAATCTCTTAGATGATATTATTTTTATTGGTTTGATGAATGATTTCTTAATATCTTTGGATGGGAGATAACTGTCTGACAACAATCTCTTAATGGAGTGTAAGTAATTGTGAATGGTTTGCTAAAATTAGGAATAAGATTAAAATCATATCAAATTAGACATACTAATGTCATATAGACCTACTACTGTATATTTTCAATACTAGACAACTTGATGTCAATAAAACTAAATGGCAAAATATTATATATCAGTACATATTTGTTGGCATTTAAACCAGCTTATTAATTTGCACATAGTTGATTGTCATTTAAAGTTGTATATTCTATTTTATTGTAAATTATTTTGTAAGTATGTACGGATTAAATAGCGTATTTATTTGTGTATAGAATTTACAGATTGTATTAAAACTATAAAAAAAAAAAAGAGAATAATACAGTACAAATGCACACAATTTTCTATACTTAAATATGAGTTTAACATGGTACCTGTCTAGGTTATGATCTAACACAAGCTTTCTTGTTCTCAATCCCTTGTTCCCCGTGTTTCCAAGTCTCATGTTCTCAGTCCTTTTTTTTTCTTGCTAGGTGTCCTAGCAATTCATCTAGTTTCTTGTTTTTCTTTTTGTTGCAAATATTTTTCCAGCATCATGTCTATCAATAAGTTTAATGTTCTTTTTGGTCATCTTAATGGAAAGAACTATTCCACTTGCGCATTCTAGTTACAGATGTTTGTTAAACGCAAGGAACTTTGGAGTCATATTGACGGTACCGACTCGGCTCGTAACAAAACAATCCACAAGAAGGCACATGCCAAATGGAAGGTCAAATAAGCACAAGTTATGGCATAGATCATAGGCTCTATTGATCCTAATATTGTCATCAATCTCCTACCCTTCACCACATGGGAATATTTGAAGAAAATTTATAGTCAGAATACTCGCAGGTTCCAACTTGAACATGAAACTTATATTTTTCAGCAAGAAAATCTTTCAATTTCTAGATTTTATTTTCATTTCCTGAATCTTTGGGCTGAATATACTAACATTGTTTATAAAGATTTGTCAATTGAGGGACAAACTACAGTCCAAACAGTCCATGAGACCACAAACGAGACCAAATTCTTATGAAATTGAGATTTGAATTTGAGGGTATTCAGACTAACCTCATGAACACAACTATTATCTTTTCTTTAGATGAATGTCTAAATGCATTGTTTCATGAAGAACAACGTCTCCTAGTGATGTTCAATTCTGCAACCGTTAGTTTCCAACCATGGCATAAACATCTTAGTCTGCCAAGCTTAAACGTACTTTGTGATTTGGTAAAATCTAGAGTTCTTAGGCAATAAATTTTTTTCACCTCTTAGTGATGTTCAATTTTATTAGGAATCTTGTAAACTTGGTAAAGGTAAAGTCTTACACTTTCTGATTCATCGGTCAAATGTAAATCAACCTTTTGATATGAATCAGAGTGATTTATGGGGAATAACATCAGTTATATCTTATGCACAATACAAATACTTTATCACTTTTATTGAAAATGGGAAGAATATAAATCTCATTTATTTCAAGAATTCTTGCAAGAAAATAACATATTATCACAGAGGTCATGCCTTTCCACACCCCAACAAATTCTAATCCATTTGCTAATGTATACTAATCCACTTTGATTCATGTTTATGTTCACATGTGCCATTGAGATTAAATTACATTCCAAACTATTAATGTTTCTAATTCATTCAATTGACTTGTATTGTGTGAGGATACCATGTCACTTGTATGTTTTAGGCATGGTACATGGTTTGTAATTTGTCTAATATTTCATTTCCCATTTGTGTGATTCCATCCCCTCATAGTGAGTCACATGTTCCCCCACCCCATGAAAGTGTTATAGCTTAGGTTTATTTGTTTTATAGTCCATCATGCATGCTAACTAAAAAAGATAAAAACAAACGATAAAAATAAACCTTTTCAAAAGACAAAACACACACTTTACCCAACGTCGAGTGTTTTCCAAATAAATTCACACAACGCAACGCGAGTGCTTGATCCAACGTCAAGTATCTCAATCCATATTTCTCGTCTCTTTCTCAAACTCTCACAATTTCACAAAACATCAATAAAAAAAACCTTAATTCAACGTCAAACGGTCTTTTTCAAATCAAATTCAAAACACCATAAAAGGCTATTAGGATTGTATGCCATGATCCTTAATGGTAGAGAAGGGGTGTGAATGGTGTAACACCCCGATTTTAAATAAGAGAATTATTTTAATTGAGTTAATAATTATTTTATTAATTTAATTAAATAAAGTTGATTTATTGGGAATTATTATTATTATAGATGTTATTTATTTTAATAATAATTAAATAGATAAAATAAGTGGAATATGAAGAGTGGAAGGGTAAAAGTGGAAATGGAATAAAAGAGGCCAAAGTGAGAACTCAGGTTGTTTTCACGTGTTTTGCCTCAGAGTCAGAGAAAGAGGGAGAAACGCTGAAGAGAAAGAGAAGGAAGAGGAAAAGGCCAAAGAGTGCTCAGAGCTTCCTTCAATCCAAAGAGGTAAGGGGTCTGAACCTTATTAAACGATAATATGCGAGCAATTTCACGATATCTGTTGGATTATTGATAGATTTTGGGGATTTTAGGGAGATTGGGAAAATTGGGGTTTTGATGGAAAATCCTCCGATCTGTGAGTTTTGCCGCGTTATATGCATTATAATCGAAGTATGTTGTGTAGATATGACTGTTAAATGTCGATATTGAATTGTTAGCTGTGGAGTATGAGTGGTGGCGAGTAGAGAAGCAAAGCTGCGCTGGTTTCCTCAGCAGAGGGCTTCTGTTCGCACGCGATTCGCGGCGCGAAGCCCAGTTCGCGGCGCGAAGCCCAGTTCGCGGCGCGAACTGGGCAGGATTCAGAGGAGTTCTGTAACGCATCGTTCGCGGCGCGAACCCTGCTTCGCGGCGCGTACTGAAGCGAATTTAATTGTTCGCGACGCGATCCTTCGCGGCGCGTCCTGGAAAAATGGAGGAGTTCGCGGCGCGTCCCTATGTTGGCGGCGCGAACTGGGAAAATGCAGAAACTAATGTTGGTGAGTTTTGAGTACGTTGAGTTGCGAAACTCTTAGTAAGTCGCTGTAATGGTATTATAGACAATTAACAGTGATTATATGATTGTGTATGAGGTGTTTATGATGATAATATGTTGAATTTACGTGTTTACTTATGAATGTGTTATGTGACGATGTGATATCGTTGTAATGTTGTTGTTGTTTTGTTGAGTTGAATGTCATGCTATTAATGATGATGATAACATGACTATATGATGCTGTTGTTGCTATGTTGATTATGATGCATGTTGGTGTGCATGCATTCATGAAAGGCCGATGCCTAGTGATGAACGGACTGAGTTCCAATGATGTTGTTGACTCCGGGCTTGTTGAGAGGCTTGGTTCCTTGCGGGGAACTCGGATTCTATGGTGATGAATCTGGGAGTGGTGACCCTGTAGTTGGTCACAAAATGGGTATACCGAGTCGTGTTGAGTCATGCATGGGTGCGTGTATTGCATTTGATATGTTGTTTTGTTGATGTTCATGAGTATGTGATTATGATGATTATGATGAGCTGTGTTGGCATGTGTGAAATATATTTATGTTTGTATTACTGTCGTTATATTATTATTTAATAATGTAGTTCTCACCCCTTCTGCATGTGTTTATGTTCATCTATGATGAATAATGTGCAGATAAAGAGGAGTAGCTATTGTTGAGGTTTGAAGAATAAGTGTAGAGTTATTCTACAGAGTCGAGTCAAATGCTCTGGTCATGTGACACCGGGGTTATGGGATTCGATAGATAGTTGGTTATTATTTACGTTGTTTATGATGACTAAATGTTGAGATGTTTTGTTGAGAAAATGTTGAGATATTATTAGGAATTGTTATATGATGAATTATAATATTCGTGTTGTTGTCCGCTGCGAAGTTTTAAATATTAAATAATATGTTTTATGTTGTAATGCAATAAGTGTTATGTTGTAGAAATGTAAACTCTTCTACATGTTGTACTCTGATAATATATTTAAATATGTCGTTTGGGTAGAAGGGTGTTACATTAGTGGTATCAGAGCATGGTCAGTCCAGTCGAGTCATGATGTGATGTTTTCCCTGTTGGTCGATTAGTGTAAATGACACTGTCGGTATTTGACGGTTGTAGTTGTGTTGTGCAGAAAGAGAGTATGGCTGGAGAAAATGACCGTGCGATTGCTGAGGCTTTGGCTGCTATGGCGCAGGCTATGCAGGCGCAGCAGAATCCGCCGGTCGATGAGTTTAAGAATTTGGGAAGGTTTCTGAAGAATAACCCTCCTACATTCAGAGGGCGCTATGACCCAGATGGTGCTCAGATTTGGCTGAAGGAAATTGAGAAGATTTTCCGGGTGATGACGTGTACTGAAGCACAGAAGGTGCAGTTTGGTACGCATATGTTATCTGAGGAGGCTGAAAACTGGTGGGATAACACTCGCCAGAGAATTGAAGTACCAGGTGCTGAGATGACTTGGGAAAGGTTCAAGACGGCCTTTCTGGAGAAATATTTTCCTGCTGATGTGCGATGTAAGAAGGAGATGGAATTTCTAGGACTGAAGCAGGGTAACATGTCTGTTGCTGATTACGCTTCGAAGTTTGAGGAGCTGGTGCAGTATTGTCCTCATTATAATAATGCTGATGCTGAGGAATCCAAGTGTGTCAAGTTTGAGAATGGGTTGCGTCCCGAGATCAAACAAGGCATTGGTTACCAGGAGATTCGTAGGTTTCCTACACTGGTTAACAAGTGCAGGATATTTGATGAAGATAGCAAGGCTAGGACTGCTCACTACAAGAGTCTTAGTGAGAAGAAGAATAAGGATCGTGGTAGTCCTTATGCATCTCCGAATGGTAAAGGTAAGCAGAAAGTGGTAGATGAGAAGAAGCCAAGTGGGAGAGGATCTCCCATAGCTGGTAAATGTTTCAAGTGTGGCGAGCCAGGCCACCGTGCTGATAGCTGTACCAAGAAAGTGCTGAGATGTTTCCGATGCGGTCAGGCTGATCATAGAGTTACTGAATGTAAGGATGCTGGTCCGACATGTTTTAATTGTGGCGAGAAAGGCCATATCAGTTCGCAGTGCTCGAAACCGAAGAAGGCGGCTACTGCAGCTCATACTACTGGTAGGGTGTTTGCTCTGAGTGGGACTGAAGCTCCTAAAGAAGATAATCTGATTAAAGGTACTTGCTTGATTAATAATGTTGAATTGCTTGCTATTGTTGACACTGGTGCTACTCATTCGTTTATTTCGTATGAGTGTGCGACCAGGATTGGTGTGATTATGTCGTCCCTAGGCGGAAGTATGGTGATAGATACTCCTGCTAATGGTTCTGTGAAGACTTCTGTTGTCTGTCGAGGTTGTCATTTGACGATCTTTGAGAGAGAGTTCGTGGTTGATTTGGTGTGCTTACCCTTGCATCAAATTGATATTATTCTGGGAATGAATTGGCTAGAATTCTATGGCGTGTTTATCAACTGCTATAGGAAGACGGTGCGGTTTTCTGAAGTTGGTAAGAATGATGAGGCAAGATTTCTATCTGCTAGGCAGGTGGGGGAATTTGTGAAAGATGAAGCTCAGATATTCGCTTTATTTGCGTCTCTGCAAGCGGATAAGAAAGTGGTGAGTGTAGATTTGCCTGTTGTCTGTGAATTTCAGGATGTGTTTCCGGAGGATGTAAGTGAATTACCTCCAGAACGTGAAGTCGAATTTGCCATTGACTTAGTATCAGGTACGAGTCCAGTGTCGATGTCTCCTTATAGAATGTCGGCAACTGAATTAGTTGAATTGAAGAAGCAACTTGAAGAATTGCTTGAGAAGAAGTTTGTGCGTCCAAGTGTTTCTCCTTGGGGTGCACCAGTATTGTTAGTGAAGAAGAAAGAAGGTACGATGAGGTTGTGTGTCGATTATCGGCAGTTGAATAAGGTGACTATCAAGAATCGGTATCCATTGCCGAGGATTGATGATTTGATGGACCAGTTGGTTGGAGCGCATGTTTTCAGTAAGATTGATTTGCGGTCGGGTTATCATCAGATCCGAGTGAAGTCAGATGATATTGCGAAGACTGCTTTCCGTACGAGGTATGGTCATTATGAATACACTGTGATGCCGTTCGGTGTGTCTAATGCTCCAGGTGTGTTTATGGAATATATGAATCGTATATTTCATCCGTACCTTGATAATTTTGTTGTGGTGTTCATAGACGATATATTGATATATTCTAAGACGGAAGAAGAGCATGCAGGACATCTGAGAATTGTTTTGCAAGTGTTAAGAGAAAAGAAATTATATGCAAAGTTATCTAAATGTGAGTTCTGGTTGAAGGAAGTGAGTTTCCTTGGCCATGTGATTTCGAGTGGTGGGATTTCTGTTGATCCTGCTAAAGTTGTTGTTGTATTACAGTGGGAGACTCCGAAGTCTGCTACTGAGATACGCAGTTTTCTGGGGTTAGCTGGTTATTATCGCAGATTTATTGAGGGCTTCTCTAAGTTGGCATTGCCGTTGACGCAGTTGACTAAGAAGGGTCAGGTGTATGTGTGGGATGCAGCTTGTGAAGCGAGTTTTGTTGAGTTGAAGAAGCGGTTGACCAGTGCTCCAGTGTTGATCTTGCCTAATCCTGGTGAGTCCTTCGTTGTTTACTGTGATGCTTCTTTGATGGGTCTTGGTGGTGTTTTGATGCAGAATGGTAAAGTTGTAGCTTATGCTTCTAGACAGTTGAAAGTTCATGAGAGGAATTATCCTACGCATGATCTAGAACTTGCAGCTGTTGTATTTGTGTTGAAAATGTGGAGGCATTATCTGTATGGTTCCAGATTCGAAGTGTTCAGTGATCACAAGAGTCTGAAGTATCTGTTTGATCAGAAAGAGTTAAATATGAGGCAGAGAAGGTGGTTAGAATTACTGAAGGATTTTGACTTTGAATTGAGTTATCATCCCGGTAAGGCTAATGTAGTTGCAGATGCGCTGAGTAGGAAGTCTCTACATATGTCTATGATGATGGTTCGGGAGCTTGAGTTAATTGAACAGTTCCGTGATATGAGTTTGGGTTGTGAAGTTTCCGCTGATAGTGTAAAGTTGGGTATGCTGAAGTTGACTAGTGGAATTCTGGAAGATATTCGGAATGGTCAGCAAGTTGATGTCGCTCTAGTTGATCATATTACTATG
Source organism: Lathyrus oleraceus (assembly GCF_024323335.1). Taxonomy (NCBI): domain Eukaryota; kingdom Viridiplantae; phylum Streptophyta; class Magnoliopsida; order Fabales; family Fabaceae; genus Lathyrus; species Lathyrus oleraceus. The sequence continues at coordinate 248,441,928 of NC_066583.1, forward strand.
GTTAACCAAGGTAATGGTGGTAATTTTGAGATTGATGGGAATGGCATCCTGCGATTTAAAGGTAGAGTTTGTGTTCCTGAGGTGTCTGAATTGAAAAAGAGTATTCTTGAAGAGGGCCATAGGAGCGGATTGAGTATCCATCCAGGTGCAACTAAAATGTATCAAGATTTGAAGAAGTTGTTTTGGTGGGCTGGTATGAAAAGAGATGTTGCTAAGTTTGTGTATGCCTGTTTGACTTGTCAGAAGTCAAAGATTGAACATCAGAAACCGGCAGGTATGATGCAACCTTTGAAGATTCCTGAATGGAAGTGGGATAGCATTTCCATGGATTTTGTGACGGGATTGTCGAGGACGGTGAAAGGTAATGATTCTATTTGGGTGATTGTGGATCGATTGACTAAGTCGGCGCATTTCTTGCCGATGAAGATTAATCACTCTTTAGAGAAGTTGGCAGAGTTGTATATTGAAGAGATAGTGAGGCTGCATGGTATTCCATCCAGTATTGTGTCTGATAGAGATCCCAGATTTACTTCTAGATTTTGGGAAAGTTTGCAGAAAGCGTTGGGGACTAAGTTGAGGTTGAGTTCAGCTTATCATCCTCAGACTGATGGTCAGACTGAAAGAACTATCCAATCCTTTGAGGATTTGTTGAGAGCTTGTGTGTTGGAGCAGAGTGGTTCTTGGGATAGTTATTTGCCGTTGGTGGAGTTTACTTATAATAATAGTTTTCATGCTAGTATCGGTATGGCTCCATATGAAGCATTGTATGGTAGGAGGTGTAGAACTCCATTGTGTTGGTATGAATCAGGTGAGAGTGTTGTACTCGGACCTGAGATTGTGCAGCAGACGACTGAAAGGGTTAAGATGATTCAAGAGAAAATGAAGATTTCTCAGAGTCGTCAGAAGAGTTATCATGATAACAGGAGAAAGGCACTTGAGTTCCAAGAGGGAGATCATGTGTTCTTGAGAGTTACTCCGACGACAGGTGTGGGTAGAGCTTTAAAGTCTAAAAAGCTTACTCCGAGGTTTGTGGGTCCGTATCAGATTTTGAAGAGGGTTGGGGAAGTGGCGTATCGGATAGCTTTACCGCCGTCGCTTTCTAATCTGCATGATGTGTTTCATGTATCTCAGTTGAGAAAATATATTGCGGATCCTTCGCATGTTGTTCAGTTGGATGATATCCAGGTGAGGGATAATTTGACCGTTGAGGTGTTGCCAATTCGGATAGATGACCGAGAAGAGAAGACCCTGAGAGGTAAGAAGATTGCTCTAGTGAAAGTTGTTTGGGGAGGTCCAGCTGGTGAGAGCTTGACTTGGGAGCGTGAAGATCAGATGAAGGAGTCGTATCCGGCTCTATTTGCTTGAGGTATGTTTTCGAGGACGAAAACTCTTTTAGTGGGGGAGAGTTGTAACACCCCGATTTTAAATAAGAGAATTATTTTAATTGAGTTAATAATTATTTTATTAATTTAATTAAATAAAGTTGATTTATTGGGAATTATTATTATTATTATAGATGTTATTTATTTTAATAATAATTAAATAGATAAAATAAGTGGAATATGAAGAGTGGAAGGGTAAAAGTGGAAATGGAATAAAAGAGGCCAAAGTGAGAACTCAGGTTGTTTTCACGTGTTTTGCCTCAGAGTCAGAGAAAGAGGGAGAAACGCTGAAGAGAAAGAGAAGGAAGAGGAAAAGGCCAAAGAGTGCTCAGAGCTTCCTTCAATCCAAAGAGGTAAGGGGTCTGAACCTTATTAAACGATAATATGCGAGCAATTTCACGATATCTGTTGGATTATTGATAGATTTTGGGGATTTTAGGGAGATTGGGAAAATTGGGGTTTTGATGGAAAATCCTCCGATCTGTGAGTTTTGCCGCGTTATATGCATTATAATCGAAGTATGTTGTGTAGATATGACTGTTAAATGTCGATATTGAATTGTTAGCTGTGGAGTATGAGTGGTGGCGAGTAGAGAAGCAAAGCTGCGCTGGTTTCCTCAGCAGAGGGCTTCTGTTCGCACGCGATTCGCGGCGCGAAGCCCAGTTCGCGGCGCGAAGCCCAGTTCGCGGCGCGAACTGGGCAGGATTCAGAGGAGTTCTGTAACGCATCGTTCGCGGCGCGAACCCTGCTTCGCGGCGCGTACTGAAGCGAATTTAATTGTTCGCGACGCGATCCTTCGCGGCGCGTCCTGGAAAAATGGAGGAGTTCGCGGCGCGTCCCTATGTTGGCGGCGCGAACTGGGAAAATGCAGAAACTAATGTTGGTGAGTTTTGAGTACGTTGAGTTGCGAAACTCTTAGTAAGTCGCTGTAATGGTATTATAGACAATTAACAGTGATTATATGATTGTGTATGAGGTGTTTATGATGATAATATGTTGAATTTACGTGTTTACTTATGAATGTGTTATGTGACGATGTGATATCGTTGTAATGTTGTTGTTGTTTTGTTGAGTTGAATGTCATGCTATTAATGATGATGATAACATGACTATATGATGCTGTTGTTGCTATGTTGATTATGATGCATGTTGGTGTGCATGCATTCATGAAAGGCCGATGCCTAGTGATGAACGGACTGAGTTCCAATGATGTTGTTGACTCCGGGCTTGTTGAGAGGCTTGGTTCCTTGCGGGGAACTCGGATTCTATGGTGATGAATCTGGGAGTGGTGACCCTGTAGTTGGTCACAAAATGGGTATACCGAGTCGTGTTGAGTCATGCATGGGTGCGTGTATTGCATTTGATATGTTGTTTTGTTGATGTTCATGAGTATGTGATTATGATGATTATGATGAGCTGTGTTGGCATGTGTGAAATATATTTATGTTTGTATTACTGTCGTTATATTATTATTTAATAATGTAGTTCTCACCCCTTCTGCATGTGTTTATGTTCATCTATGATGAACAATGTGCAGATAAAGAGGAGTAGCTATTGTTGAGGTTTGAAGAATAAGTGTAGAGTTATTCTACAGAGTCGAGTCAAATGCTCTGGTCATGTGACACCGGGGTTATGGGATTCGATAGATAGTTGGTTATTATTTACGTTGTTTATGATGACTAAATGTTGAGATGTTTTGTTGAGAAAATGTTGAGATATTATTAGGAATTGTTATATGATGAATTATAATATTCGTGTTGTTGTCCGCTGCGAAGTTTTAAATATTAAATAATATGTTTTATGTTGTAATGCAATAAGTGTTATGTTGTAGAAATGTAAACTCTTCTACATGTTGTACTCTGATAATATATTTAAATATGTCGTTTGGGTAGAAGGGTGTTACAAATGGAGCTTTCCTATCCTCATTCTAAATATTTTGGACACAAGATGTTTGGTTTGGTAGTTGGAAATATTCACCTTTACTCATAGTCTTTAGTGCAATCCGAAGTCAAGAATCTCTTTTCAAAACCTAAAAACAACATCAACTCATCAAACCTTTTGTTTGCGCCTTAGGGCATCCTTCCGAAAATCCTTTTTAAAGGTAAAAACAACCAACAAACAATCATTTTGTACCACGAACTACGAGGCTCTAATTTCTCAATTCAACAAGTGAGCATATGTAGGCACGAGGGTCCAAATCCTTGGTGAGCACACTAATAAAAGAATCTATTTCTACTCCGTAAACCTTTAGCAAGTAAACATTAAGATAACGGCACCCATTCAAGCGTAGACATCCTAGATGGTTCCCATCGAGTACAATGGATGTGAGGGGTGCTAATACCCTCTCCTTGCATAATCGACTTCTGAACCTATTCATGGTTGCGATGACCATTCTTTTGGAGTTTTCTCGATATTTTCCCTTTCCTTAGGAATAAATAAAATTCGATGGTGACTCTATATTTTTCGCATAGTGTAAGACCCCAATTTTGACCCTAAGTTCCCTCATGCAATTTCATCATATGCATTAGCATTGGGATCATACCTTGGCATTCTCCTTACCCCTCTCTCATTGGGTTTGTTGTGGGAGAGACCACCAAGCACTTTGTGATTGTATCATACTTGTATTTTATCATTTTTACTAACCAAAATATCAAAAATATGCCTTTGTATTTGCCTAACTCTTTTGTAGGTAGGGCATGATCTCCATTGATCTATCAAGTTAATATCTAGGATTTGAGACCCTCATGACAAAAAGCACAACCATGAATTGATGCAATAATGGTTATGAGCATCATATATGAGTCCCAATGATTACTACATGTTATATTGGTCAAGTTTTCTTCAAGAGTTTGAGGGTGATTTGCCTTAGAAACTCTAGTTTGACTGGGTATCTTGAGTAACTTCTCCAACAAGCTATCTCACCAATTGATCAAATTTCTCAAGGGACACTTCAAAATTCATCATATTATGCATATATGATCTACCATGAGTCAATAAAGTCAATAGAATTGAAGATTAGCAAATTGGTTGATGGTGGTTGGCCAGATGAATTCATCTGATCAAAACTGGGTCTCCCTAGACCTTATCTCATACAATTTTCACCATATGAAAATGATTCCAAGAGAAAACTTACTCTAAATGACATTCCAAGTAACTTTCATGTTGAGACCTAGAGCTAGGTTTGCTTGGAAAATCATTTTCTATGTTGAAACATTATAGGTCATTTTGTCTAAACCCTAATTTGAAAGTCAACTTCCCAAGGCCATAACTTGCTCAATTTTTATGAGATGAAAGATTTCCAAGTTGCACAATCAAATTAGAGATGTCTACTTCAACCTTTATGTTTGGAGTGATAGCTAATTCAATTTTTATGAGCATGTGATATGAGGCTACATTATAGGTCACTTTTGACATATACCATTGAACAAGTGATTTTTCCAAACTTCAAAAATGCATAACTCTATCATTTCAAATCCAAATGACATGAAATTGGTGACCATTTTGAAGGTGTTTGAAATATCTACAACTTTTATGAAGACATGTTTCTCATTTGAAGCTCATATAAAAAGTTAAGCAAGGTGGAATATTGAGATATATGACTTGACACTTAGAAACAATTTCAACATGTTGAAATTTCCAAACTTCCACCTCAAAATTCATCATGATACAAGCTTCAAATGGAAAAGTGTTGAACATGAAAGTTGTTCCTCTTGATCTAACCTTTCCAAAAAATCCAAGTTCATCCATTTTGGACTAGAATTGCTAGGGCTGCACATGGCATGAACATGGTATCATCATTTGGCAACGATCAAACTTCAAATCTTCACACACACTTGCCTTGCAATCCAAGTTGATTTCAGACTCTCTTACATTCATTTGTGGACCTAAAGCAATTATCTCATGGGCATGTACACGCCCATGCACCCATGCATCATCAATTGCCAATTTTGGAAAGTGATTTGGAAGGTGCAAATATCATGAGCTACAACTATAAATAGAGACCTCTAGCATCAGAATTGAACACATATTCGCGCCAGCTTTGATCCTAAACCTCTAACCCTTTCATTTGAGAGGATAATCTTGAGAATTTCATCTTGAAATTGAGTTTGAATCTCACTGTTTTGAGATTTAAAACTCCAGGGATCCAAGACCTTTTTTGCATTTCATTATACTCCTACAAGCATTCTGAGTGAGATCAAGCACGAGCCAAGGCAAGAGCAGTTGAATTCAGACCTACATTGAAGGTATTTTCCAGAAAATTTCATCTCTTCGATTCTCTCTCAATCTTGCTCAATTCTCTTTATTCTTTGGTTGTCTGAAGTCCTACCAATGTAGGCAAGAAGGTTGAGTTGCTTAGAGGTCAAATAGAAGCAACTCAGTTGACATACCTCAAATTTCAATTCCTCATATCTTTCTATATGTGAGGAGTTAGTTAAAATTGAGGTGATATTCGTGATCTACATCATTTTTCCTTTCAGATCATGTCCTCCTTTTTCATTTTTAATGTGGTGATGAGTGGACCAGTCCGGCCAAGGTCGCCTGAGAAGACGACCGACGCTTTGCTCCGGCAATGATGTGGCACGGTCCAGAGCCATTGGATTAATTCAAAATGTTTTAATCAGGGATGTTGCTTGTAATGACCAAGTGTGTGGCGCGCTGACTAGCGTGTACCATGGAACGCGTGTTTCTCACCACTTGATCTGCCACCTCAAGTGGTCCACATTTTTTTGATTTTTTGATTTTTATTTTTATTCCTTTGATTTTCATTAATTCATATTAATTTTAATATTGATCCAAAAAATATGAGAGTTTCACCAAAAAAATTCAAATATTTTCCTATTTCATATTCTGAATTAAAATTATTTTTTGGACCATTATTAACATTTTTCATGATTTAATTGATTTTTCATTTGTTTTTAATTGTTTAAAAATACTTTTAAGTCCTTATAAATTCTGAAATTTTTTCTCCAAGGTCCTTTGACCTTGTTTGACCTATGATAAATCTCATGGTCATTTCTTTGGTGTTTTGATGAGGTTTTAGGAATTTGACAAACCATATTTAATTTAAATGTATTATTTTAGTCTTTTTAATTTGAATAAATGTCAAATAATTTTGTTGACCAATTGTGATGACTTGTTGGTGTTTGACTCTTATTGTTGGGCCTTGGTCAAGGTTGATTTGACTTTGTCAAATTAATATCATTGGATTTAGGGGATTGATGGAATGCACATTCCATCTCCCAAAATAAATGAATGATATTAATTTGGTAAAAGTCCCCCTTTGATCAATTTGAGATTTCATCTATTCCCCTCCCTCTTCATCTCATTCCCCTTCTTTATGCATTCATCTCATTTGACCTATGATATCTCAAAGTCCTAATGCTAGTTGATTGAAAAATTAACATGAGTATGGATGAGATTAGGCCACACCTTTTGCATATTCTTTTTGTGTGTGGTATATTTCATGAGCATAGTTCATAATACTATATCTCTAACATGCATTAACACCAAAATTCTATTGCCCGACCTCAAATAGTTGTGACTTCTACATAAGTCCAGTTACGATTGCTTAACATAGCGCTAAATTTGTGACATAAAAGGCATAACATTCTAGTTAGTGAGATTGTAAGTCTCCCCTCTTTCATGGTATTATGTGGAAACTTGGCCTTTTTTCCTTCCTTTGGAAGATGTCTTGGTTCAAGGATCCATGCTTGTGATAAGTGGGTTGAGTGTTCTCCAAAGAATGTCTGAGAATGAAAAGCAAAAACAAAAACAATACTAACTTCTAACCTATTAACTACTAACTTTTAATTTCAAGCCCTTTACTTTAATGTCATTTAATTCTAACTTTTATACATTTGCCATTGTTCATATCATTCTAATTGTTTATGTTAAGGCAATTTTCACTTTGTCCATTTGGACCATATTGTGTGATATATTTTGTTTGTCTATACTTTGTTTGTTTGTGTGGTCTTTGACCATTAATGTACATAATAACAACAAAAACCCTAAAAAAAACTTTTGTGTGGACTGTTGGCTTGATCTTGGACAAATGGACTTAGAATTTAGGCAACTTTCCTATGCTAAAGGACTTGGCCAATGCCAACTTATTGAGAAACCAAGTGCTGGAAATTTGAAACTTCATCTGATACATCATTCAAGATCTCTCTAAGTTCATCTGCAACATGATCATTGTGAAGCTGTTATTTTGAACCTATGACTTGTGGAATTCATCTGTTACATGGGCTACCTTGAAGAAGATCATGGAATGGATAAGCTTGGATGTGACCATCTTTATTTGATGTCTTGCTCTTCAAGATAATATAATTGTGCATTTGTGTGTTGCTTGATTCTAAAAAGTCCAAGGGAATTCTGGGTTTCTATTGACATTCTTGTCTATTGGATTGCTACCCACTTGATCGGATCTTTTCAACTCTAAACTTTTAATTTTGTACATAGGATTAGTCTCTTCATCTTATCCCCATTTCTTTAATTTCAAAATATCTCCCTCCTTTTTCAAAATTTTCTTTGATTGAACTTATTTTATTCTAAACTTTGACCACTTTTTTGCAAAAAAAAATAGAAACTTTGGCCTTATGCCATTGCATTTTTAAACTTCTTTTCTTAAATCAAATTTGTAAATAAACTTAACTATACTTGACTTAAACTTTCAAAAAGTCAAAAAGAACTAACTCGTTCAAACCATTTTTAGGCCTTTGTGCCTTTCAAACTTAATTTTTGTGAAAAGCAATGCATCAACTTTGAAATTTGTATCACGAACTACGAGGTTTTGATCCCTCATTTTTATGTTGGTACGTAGGCACAAGACCAAAGGTCTTGCCAAACACAAAAATATAATTAATGAATTCTTTTCTCATCCCCCCATTCTATTTGTCTGTAAACATCATTTTGTACCAAATACATATGCACACAAAAAGGGCTCCCTAGGAGTACCTAAGACACTTTGGGTGCTAACACCTTTCCTCTGTGTAACCAACCCCCTTACCTGTAATCTCTGACATTTTATTAGTTTTGATTTGAAAACTTCTTACTTTTTGGGTTTTGTTCGTACTTTTTCCTTTTTCCCTTGGAAACAATAAAAGCGCGGTGGCGACTCTTGTTATTTGATCTCTAGCTCATCCATAGCGTGATGGTCATGAATTTACCGCTACACATAGCGACAAATGCTGTAGAAGCTAAACTTTTGGCAGTAGAGGAAAATCAAACATGGGACATTGTGCAATGTCCTTCGTCTATTAAGCCTATCGGTAATAAATTTGTGTTCAATATAAAGCTTTTTTCTGATGGATCAATATATCGTTACAAGGCTAAATTGGTTTTTCTTTGTAATAAGCACGAATTTTGTTTCGACTATAAGAAGACATTTGCATCTGTGGCCAAAATGACTAATGTGAGAACTATTCTTGCTATTGTTGCATCTGAATTATGGAAAATTCACTAGCTAGATATCAAAAATGTCTTCATCCATGGTGACCTCAAAGAAGAAGTTTACATCAAACTTCCTACTAGTATTGCCCTCCTTATCTATTATTGTTTGCAAACTAATGTGTTATTTCTATGGACTAAAACAGGAACCTAGAGTGTGGTTTGAAAAGTTTGGAACAACACCAGTTGGTATCTCCTTTCTTCAAAGCAACTATGACCCATCTCTCTTTCTACAAAAAAAAAGAGGAATTGTGATACTTCTATTTTATGTGGACAACATTGTCATTATTGGCCAAATTCCACATGAAAGGTCTTGAACGGCTTAATTATTTCTTGGGATTAGAAGTACAATTCAAACAAAAAGGCATTTTTGTCACTCAACACAAATATACTCAAGATCTTATCCGACTAGTCGGTCTTAGCGATGCAATTCCACATGACACTCCCATGGAGGTTAATGTAAAGCTACGAAAGGATGCGGGGGAACTTTTATAAGAGCCTACTTTTTATCGAAAGTTTGTTGGAAGTCTTATATACTTAACTATCACAAGACCTAATATCTCATTTTCTACCCACATACTTAGTAAATTCATGCAAAATCCTAGACACTTGCATCTTTCTACAGTACAACGAATCATTAGATATTTACTAGCAACTTTCAGACGAGATATTTTCTTTCCTACAAATGCAGCAATACAACTTCAAGCATACAACGATGTTGATTGGACTAGATGTACAGACACAAGGACGTCTAAAACTGATTGGTGTGATTTTAAGAGATGCCCTTATCTCTTGGAAATGCAAGAAACAAGAATCAATTTGAAAATATTCAACTGAAGCAAAATATCGGTCCATGTATGCAGCATGTTCTAAGACTGTTTGGTTGCGGGATCTTCTTTTATAACTTGGTTATTCACGAAGACAGTCAACTCTATTGCACACTGATAACACAAGTGCCATACAAATTACAACAAATCATGTATATCATGAAAAAGCAAAGCATATAGAAGTCAATTGTCATTCAATGAGAGAAACTTATGACCGTTAATTATCACTTTGCATAATATCTCTACATCGGTTCAACTTGCTGATATATTTACAAAATCTATGACACGTCAGTGCCATGATTTTCTAATCAGCAAATTATTGCTTGTAGACTTACCAACATCAATTTAGAAGGATCAATAAAATTGAATGACAAAATATTATTTTTAGCACATATTTATTGACATTTAAACCAACATATTTTCATATATTTGATTGTCATTTAAAGTTACAAGTTATATTTTTTTTTTACATTATTCTATAATTATCTATTGATTAAATAGCCATAGTCTAAATATATAAAAAGTAGAATAATACCACACAAAATAAACAAAATTTTCTATACTCAATTCTAAATTTAATATTTGAGACCTCACACGTATGTTTTCAACCAACACCAACTATTAAAAAAAGTTGCAATCTCTCTATTTGAATATAATTACCAAACCTAAATGACAACAATGAATTATTAAACACATAACAGATCAAAATAAGTAGTACTTTAAACTGTAGATTCAAAATAGATAGTAGGTGTTAGACAAATATTTATAATATCTATATTTAGGAAGAACAACACCTATAATGAACCGTGAGACGTGTTCATATTGACAACTTAATTTGATTATAAAAAACACGTGACGATAATGGATGAGTGGCTATCATACTTAATCTATCTATAAATACAAATTATGATTAATTCCAATTTCGGCGTGGAAACAAATTGGAAGATATCATCTCATCTCATCTCATCTCATCTACCAATCCATGTTGTCAATTTCATTTTTAGTGACTTGTCTTACACATTTTTGTTTATTTCCTTATTAAGCTAGCCAAGAGTTACACATGGACCACTTCTTTTTTCTTGTTTATGGACCACTTTTCTTACTTTACATTATTATCTTTGTCTCAAATTAAATGATCTATTAATAAAAATTTGTTTTTAAATGACTTGTTGTTTTTTCTTCAAATTTTAATATAATATTAATTTCTGTTTACATAGTTGCATCATTCTATATTTAATATATTTCACTTTGTATTTATGATAAAAGTGAATGTATCAATCATCATAAAAAAATTAACATAAGAGGGTTAAGTTCAACAAAACAAAAAAAAAATTAAGAACAAATCACCTAATCATGGTCACACCTCTCTTATCATCTTCTAGCAATCTAACAATGATCATTATTTTGAAAACTCAAATTTCACATTGATTAAAGATAAAATTCACAAATAGTTTATATAGAGTGATACTCCTCACCTTATAAGCTGATTTTGTAGAGTTGTGTTAAATTAAACTCTAACTCCATCAGGGTATCACGAGCCTATCAATTTTGGTCACCCACCATTTATATATACGCATCAAGTCCAAAAAGTGCTGGGGTCAATGGGGTGTATTGGAAAAACCAAGTCACATATATTGATAATTCATACCACCCACCGTTGATATCCACGCACCAAGCCCAATAGTGTTAGACGTGAGGGGGTGTATCGGGAAAAACTCAAGTTTCACATTGGTTAAAGATAGAATCCACAAAGGTTATATAGAGTGACACTCATCACCTTACAAACCGGTTTTGTAGTGTTGAGTTAAGTCAAACTCTAATTCTATCAGCCATTAACGCTAAGTAAAAAATGATTAATTTCGATTCAGGAATGCATTTAATATAGGCTAATGCATATGCACACTTATTAGATTCCCAATATGCATGCTCCAACTTTACTGATTCGTGCATCAATCAAACTTAGAATCATTTTGATTAGAACCACACATTTCCCATTTATCGTACTCACATTGTCAATGACCTGCACCACTTCCAACAAATCCACATTTATCGTTTCTAGAAATGACCTAATCTATATAGGATTCGAGTTTCTAGAAATGTCATCTTTTAAGAAAATAAATATTTTTTAGCTACTAACCCAGACACGAATTATTTTATAAACAAATTTGTTTTGTCATTATTTTTAACATTTATGTAGGAGAACAAACACGTCAATTTTTCATGGTCTATCAAAGACGTACAACTGTACCATCGCACCCTTCCAATCATTCTTTATTTGGTTGGTCCAAAATTTCATCCAGAACTAGCCTCCTTGTGCCGTAGTACTCGTATATGTAAGCCACCATATAAGTATTGTTTTTGTGATCCTTTATCTCCGAGAAAAAATTTAGCATCTATTCCTATTCCTTCTTAAAATAAATAGGTTATGGAGCATAAATGTTAGTAGGATACGGTAGAAGTTAAACTTTTAGCACTAGGGAAAAATCAAACATGGGACATTGTGCGATGTCCTTCGTCTATTGAGCCTATGGATAGTAAATTTGTTGGGATTAGAAGTACAATTCAAACAAAAAGGTATTTTTGTCACTCAACACAAATATACTCAAGATCTTATCCGACTAGCCGCTCTCAGCGATATAATTCCACATGGCACTCCCATGGAGATCATTGTAAAGATACGAAAGGATGAGGGGGAACTCCTATAAGAGCCCATTTTTTATCGAAAGTTTGTTGAAAGTCTTATATACCTAACTATCACAAGACCTGATATCTCATTTTCTACCCACATACTTAATAAATTCATGCAAAATCCTAGACACTTGCATCTTTCTACAGTACAACGGATCATTAGATATCTACTAGCCACTTCCAGACGAGGTATTTTCTTTCCTACAGATGCAGCAATATAACTTCAAGCATACAATGATGTTGATTGCGCTGGATGTCCAGACACAAGGACGTCTAAAACTGGTTGGTGTGATTTTAGGAGATGCTCTTATCTTTTGGAAATGCAAGAAATAAGAATCAATTTTAAAATCTTCCACTGAAGCAGAATATCGGTCCATGTATGCAGCATGCTCTAAGATTATTTGGTTGCAGGGTCTTCTTTTATAACTTTTGTTATTCACAAATATAAACAACTTTGTTGCACGCTGATAACACAAGTGTCATAAAAATTGCAACAAATCATGTATATCATGACAAATCGAAGCACATAGAAGTCAATTGTCATTCAATGGAAGAAGCTTATGACCATTAGATTATCACTTTGCCTAATATCTCTACATCGGTTCAACTTGCTGAAATACTTACAAAATCCATGACACGTCATTGCCATAATTTTCTAATCAGCACATTGATGCTTGTAGACTTACCAACATCAATTTGAGGGGGATGTCAACAAAATTGAATGACAAAATATTATTTTTTAATACAAATTTGTTGGCATTTAAACCATATTTGTACACATTTGATTGTCATTTAAAGTTCCAAATTCTACATTATTGTACATTATTCTGTAATTATGTATTGATTAAATAGTCATAACCTAGATATATAAAAAAGGAGAATAATACCGCAAAAATAAACAGTCTTCTATACTCAATTCTGAGTTTAACATTTGAAACTTCACACGTATATTTTCAACCAACGCCAACTATTAAAACAACGATGCAATCTCTCTATTTGAATATAATTACTAAACCTAAATGACAACAATGAATTATTAAACACATAACAGATCAAAATAAGTAGTACATTTAACTGTAGATTCAAAATAGATATTAGGTGTTAGACAAATATTTATAACTTGCATATTTATTCTTTCTTAGATGAACAACAAATTGATATGGACTTTTTACAAAAAGTAAAAGTCTTGTGCTGATTTTTTGTTGTTCTCTTGTGCAATTATTTTTATTAAGGACTAAACAAAACACATAACAGTTGGTTAATTATATTCAAGCTTAATTAAAGTACCATGCTTTAAATGGATATGCTGTATGGAACACCTTTTCCAGTGACTCCAGGTCCTGAAAATGGCTTTAATGACTCATAAGGCACTATCCCAGCTCCATGTCTATTTTTCAGACTCCTATCTTTATTCCTTGAGTCTATAATTTCTTCAATCTCCTTCAATCTCCTATTAAACCTTTCAAAAGCTCCCTTTATAGTTGAATTCTCACCCCAAGATGGCTCCATTTTCTGCCCAATGTACTCTTCATCCGGTGAATGTTCTGATAATAAGCCTAAAACCACCATAAATAAGGTTGCTTGAATTTGCGATGGAAAACACGCCAAAAGTGTTTCCTCTGGTTTGTTCATAAATGCTTCCCATTCTTCCTTTGTAGGATCTTCTGTAGGCATTTTGGTTCTAGCAATGGTTGGCCTATTAGGGAAATAGCCTCCATAAGTATATTGTGTAAAGTTCACAGCGGAATGATGAGCCGATGCTGACCAGGCTATATTGGTAACGATGTTTATAAGATCTTTTTTTGTTTTAAGCTTTGGCCACCATGGTTCTTCAGATTTGTCAGCATGACCCTTTGTTCGAATTTCTGTCCACCATGCTTGGAGCTCTTGATCGGATTCTACAGTGCTTGAGCTTGGATAGTAGTGATTGACATAATCTGTGACCCATTGCTTAATCGCATCCCATATCAAAAGACCATCATTAGCAAAAGGATAGTCTTCAATTACTAGCTTTACTCCATGTTGTGCATTAGGATCTTCCACAGCCATTCCTCTTTAAAAAGATAACAATTTACATGAGCAAGTTAATATTCGAATATCACCGAGACTTCAAATTGAAAGCATGTTTAATGTCTGACATGTGTCAGTGCCCAAAGCCAACACATGTAATTACATTCAATTACTATTATTTTCTAAGTTGTTGTCAATGACGTGTCTGTATCGGTGTTTCATAGCATAATATTCATCATCTATAATATAAACATTACCTATTAATAAGATCATTTGGAAGTGCTTGCAAATCAAATTGCCAAAGCTTATCATATGCCACAGAGCTTAACTCCATTGTATACTTTTTAGGAGTGAATGATAATTCAAGGAGACCACTTGCATTAATAAGCACTTCGCGAGCAACTTTATTGATCGCCATGGTATATCTAAGATGTGGATGCAAGAGTCTATAAATCGGATGCATGGAACTGAGTTGTCTGTATGTTGCAATTATAAAAGGTTCAACAACACAATGAGTTCTTAGCCTGCAAATACATTTAACATATTACAAAGTTAGTACTGGTTAGGCTGAACAGAACATCTTAAACAACCTAAGTTAGTACTCACCAATGGCTTATAAGTTCATGGTGACCAGAATCATGAGCAAGAACATGAGCTTTGGCAAGCCTCCAAAGCCAGAGATTGGTGGTATCAGAATCAGGTGTGAAGACTTGCTTCCATTGTGGCCTGCCATTAATAATCGGTCTAGTGAGCTCAATAGCTAGTGGCTTCAATATGCCCTCGCTAGTGAGGAAGAATAGTGTTCTTGATCCATATAGTGTTGTGCCCTCAATCTCTCTCACTTTGCTTACATACGGTAAGTACAAATCATGATAGTCTAGCACAAACAGTTTCTTTTCTTTAATAGCCTGTAGTATTGAATTAAATAAAATTTTCAGCACTATACATGATAAATTTAGTAAAAAATGTTGCTACTTTTGGTACCTCTTCAACTGTACTATAAGTTATTTGTGACTCAACGATTTCTCTGGTAATTGCAGATTCTGGTGGACCATAGATTTGGCCGTCCAGTTTACTTATCAAAGGCCATTCCTATCGGAGAAAAAAACTATGAAAGGTATTGCACATATATATAAATATTGCGAAAGGAGTAAAGTGAATATTTGACGCAATATATTCATACCTTAACCAATTCAATGCCATATGGGTTGGCACCTGCCAAAGTCTCTCGGGCAAACTCGACATCAGAAAACCAAAAGAATCTATCCCCTACAGTTCCGGGGTATCAAGGAAATGCAATAAGCATGTTTAGTAATATCAAATTTAAGTACATATCAAACAACATCTCAAATATATGATTAAACTTACTTTTGAATGATTCCGGGGTATCAAAGCGCAAAACATCCTTACTATCATCAGCATCCTTAATTAACTTTGGAATGACTCTTTGGAGAATTGTTGAGTCATTGGGTTCAAGAGTTGGTAACTGGAATCCGTCCTTATAAATCGCATCAATGTCTTCAAAGCTTGCAAACCCAAGCTTTAAGTCAGTGAGGATAGAGTCTAACGATTGTATAATAGTAGTCAAGCCTAAGGATATGGTAGAACTATTGAACTGTGTCTGCTTTGTTTCAGAAAATGACTCGTCACGCGGAACATAGAAATCTAAAGTAGTCCTTGTTTCATACAGTTGGTCTGCATAAAAAAAATAGTTTCATAAACATATATATATCTTGAAGAATCAAAATTAAATATATGAACATTGAGAGTAAATAACCTGCATCAGAACGTTTTCGACCGGTACGACACCTTCTTGGATAAGGATATTGTTTTGTGCCACCAAGAACAGATCTTTTGAGTTCAGTGCTGATATCAGGATCTCCAAGATCATTGTAAACATCATAGTCATAGATTCTGTCTGATTTTTTTCTTTCACCTTCACCATTCCCTCTTAATTCTTTGAGCTCATTTTCTCTTAGTTTTCTTAATCCACTTGGTGTTTGTGATGGCAAATACATCTATTAATTAATAAAATCAACGTACAAATTAAAATCAACATAACGTTATGATGAAATTTAATCATTATCATGATTATTAGTACCTTGTTAGTGAAGAAAACTCTCTTAGTAGGAGTATCAGTATGGTTTGGTTGAATCCATGATTGACAAGAAAGATGGATGGGGCCATTTGGGAAACCATCAAGGACTATGTTGTTTAGAAATATTTCTTTGTCGTGTTCATTTTGAACCAAAACAGCACCGACATTTCCGAAATCCACAGGTAACTCAAATGTTGCCTCAAATCGTACATCGTTTTCGGTCTTCTGAATTTCATGTGCATGTGCTTTTATAGTCTCTTTCTCCGACTTTGTTTCTTCGTTTAATAAATAATAAAAGGAGACATAATTAGAATTACTCAATACTTTTTTTTACAGCAATTTGTTAGTGGTACAATATAATGTGTTCTTTAACATGACAATATTTACGAATGACTTATGTAAGAAATTAAAATAAAAAATCATTAAAATTATAAGTACTAGATAATGTAAACTTAAATAAGTAATAAGTTAGAATTAATTTTGATCTTGATCACAATAGTTTTATTTCGTACATATAAATATTAAAATTTATCAACTTAGTGATAAATTGGATAAGTCTAGTGAAAATAAATCAAATCAAAATTTTAGTTTTTTTTATGAAAAAAGTATTTTAATGACTTTAAACTTATAACTATGATTTTAGACTAATGTGATATAGTATGATTAGGCATGATAATGGATCACAGACAACTTTAACTATTATCAATCTCACCCTTGCCTTTCTCTATCAATTCGACTCCGCCCTCAGATCTAATCCATGATAAAGATGTATCCTGCTCAGTCCAACAAGAAATGGATAAATTGCTTTATTTTTTAGTAAATTATATTTTTTTTATATGTTTACTTTTTTTATATAACTAAATATTTGATTATTTTAAAAATAATTTTATAATATATTATCATTTTTATTTAATTTATAATTTTAAAAAAATTATAATAAATGTGATATTTAAAGATTTAAAAAAGGTTAATAGATTATAAAATATAAAAAATGAGAATAATAAATTAATTTTAATAGTAGGTTGGTGCCCTTGAGGGATGCGGGAAAAGTACTAGTATCTTTCCCATGCCCGGTATCTCCGTCCTGCACACGCTCCCATAATAAAAATCAGGTTTTTCCGGCAACCATTCTCATCACCAATTAAATCGATTTATTTCCTTTAAATTTAAGAGATGGACGAGCGGGTCTGACTAGAACCAGATTTTTTTGTGCCATGCCTAATTGTTGTGAATTTGTGATAGACATTGTAAGTATTGACAGATATTTGAAATACTTGGGCAATTAAATGTGAATACTATATAGATAAATAAACTTACTTGGATGAAGGTCAGCACTGACGAGCTCCAAAACCAAGTGACTATTACCAACAACGGCAGTAACGATATTATTGATGAGTCCACCATCACTTTGCTTCACAGTCACTAAAGCTTTCACATTAGTATGAGATTTAATGTCTGTTGCTGCCATCACTACTCTCGCGAACTTAGGAGAAACACACTTTCTTATACAAATCTTTTTGGCAAGAGAAGATTTCAAAAACCAATTGCTATTGTTACGAGAAATTACATCTTTCCTACACTTGTAGGAAGTAGAAAATGCAGTATTACTAACGATGAAAGATTGGTGAACAAATGGCTTCTTCAACAAATCCATCATTCACGACAATAGTTGATATTGCTGAAACAGTATATTAATGTCTATATTCAGGAAGAACAACACCTATAATGAACCGTGAGATGTGTTCATATTGACAACTTAATTTGATTATAGAAAACACGTGACGATAATGGATGAGTGGCTATCATACTTAATCTATCTATAAATACAAATTATGAAGAATTCCAATTTCGGCGTGGAAACAAATTTGAAGATATTATCTCATCTCATCTACCGATCCATGTTGTCAATTTCATTTTTTAATCACTTGTCTTACACACTTCTGTTTATTTCCTTATTAAGCTAAGAGTTACACATGGACCACTTCTTTTTTCTGTTTATGGACCACTTTTCTTATTTTTACATTACTATTTTTTTTCAAATTAAATGATTTAATAATAAATAATTATTTTTAAATTTAAATGCATTTTTGATCCTCTAGTTTAGGCATTTTAAACAATTGGTAAAACCAGCGATTCTGATCCCCTCCACTTTTGCATTCGTGACATATAATATTTTTTAATGATATGTTATTGATTAGGATAATTTATTAATTAATATTTTTAATATAATAAATTAATAATTAATTATTTAAATTAATATTTTTAAAAATTAATTATTTAAAATTTTGAAAACAATTATTGGATCGAAACCCAATTCATAACATCATCCATTTTAAACATGAGTCCAAGAAGACATTGCGTGTTATATTGTTGACCTTTATAAACACTAAAATTATTTATGAGAAAAATAATGTGGGATTCTATTTCATCCTCTTCCTTGGCTTCATCTAGAAGAACCATCTCATCTAATAAGTGAAGGACCATTTCCATTTCACCCTCTTCTTTGTAATGGGAAATCAAATTATAATCAATTTCCTTACCTCAGATTCAAAGGTCAAAGCATCGTCTTGTTCTAATATGGTTGATTAAAAGAGTGTCTTTTTTTCTTTCCTTTTTTTGAAGTTAACGACAACAATTTCATATGTGCATGAGTTAAATTGCAAAGCATACATAAAGAAGAAGAAAAAATATCTCCATATTCATAATATTTCTTAAGTTAATTGTATCAATCTCATACACATCACTTATATGTATATATTAGAAAAGTGGTTTTTCTTTATCAAAGACACATGCATTTGTTCTTGTCGATATTGCTCATGATTTTTATGATTTTTAGGTTGCACAAATTCTGCTAAAATAATAACCAATGGTTGTTGATTTACTTTTGTTAGTATTTTCTTTCAAACGGCACATGGAAATCAAGTCATGTAGAAGGGACAACCGAGAGCTCCAAGCAGTCGGTCCATTCTTCTTCCGGAATTAAGGTGATCAGACTTTCAACTGATGTGTCATCCACGCAGAGCATTTGCATGTACTTTTCGTTTATGAAATCCACTATTGACTTAGATTTTTTCTCCCAAGGTCCAAACAACTATGCATTATCAAAATCGACATAAATGGTTAGTTTTAGTTATGTTGTTTGTATAATGCCATAGTACTTAAATTTTGAGCTAAAATTTTTGTTAGTTGTTGCCAACAATGGACACTTACCAATATCTAGAAGACCTTCCTTTCGTATCACGAATGTTCGCTTCTTTTCATGATCTAGAACAACTACCATGTTGTGGGAATCAAGATAAACTCGATCCACCTAAGGTAGAGAGGAAAATAAGACCTTAGCATGTTGATAAAATTTCAAGACGTGCAGAATAATTGAACTTGATAAATATAAAGATTGGTTTGAATGAAAATTATAATCAATTTCCTTACCTCATATTCAAAGGTTAAAGCATCTAGAACAAATTTTGTAATGCCAAAGAAGATCATTCACTTGTTAGATGGGATGGTTATTTTAGATGAAACCAAGGAAGAGGGTGAAATAGAGTCTCATATTATTTTTCTCGTAAATAATTTTAGTGTTTATAAAGGTCAACAATACAATACTCAATGTCTTCTTGGACTCATGTTTGAAATTGATGTTGTTATGAATTGGGCTTAGGCCCAGTAATTATTTTCAAAGTTTTAAATAATTAATTTCTAAAAATATTAATTAAAATAATTAATAATTAGTTTATTCTATTAAAAATACTAATTAATAAAATATCCTAGTCATCAATGTCATATCATTAAAATCATCAATGTCACGAATGCAAAAGTCGAGGGGGAGCACAAATATCCAAAGGGCATCAAAATTAAGAGATCAGAATCAATAGTTTTGTAATAAGGGGATCAATTGTGTAAAACACTCAAATTAGAGGGACCAAAAGTGCATTTAAACCTTGTTTTTGAATGACTTTTTTTTCTTCAATTTTTAATATAAAATTAATTTTTGTTTTCTAATAGTTATATTTATAATTATTGTTAATTGTATCATTCTAAATTTAATATATTTCACTTTGTATAAAAGTATTTTTTTTAACTTTAATATAATTTTTATAATGTGTGTGAAGTTGTATATTAAATGTTTCAATTTAGGATGAAGAGAGTATACTATAAAAACAAAATAAAATGTAAATGGTGAGCAGTTTGGTCGATATTCAAAATGGTTCGATGACCACTAATATGTTTTAAGTTTATTTAATGTTGAAGTTCTTAATTTAATTTTAGATTTCAGTTTAGTCCCTTGTTTAAAAAATATTACAATTAAGTCCCTTAATAATGGTTTTGTTAGCCAACTTAATCTCATCCGTGCAATTGGCTGAAAAACGTTAAATTGGTTGAAGTGGCATGACAACAAGGATTTATTTCATTAGTGGCTCAGCAAGGGATTATATAAATGTTGTAAGCTCCATGGTTTTTCATTTTAACGTTGTAACTCGTTTTATGTCTAGGGCAACTATTCATTTTCTTCCTTCAACCTTCTTCTTCTAAATTTCTTCAAGAATCCTCTTCATCCAAACCATGAACTTCATAATTTCTGCTAAGATGTCAATGAATTCTAGTACATATTCAAAATCAAACAATCAAAGTTATGGGTCATTTGGATCTGTGGTCATGAGAAACAAGAGGAGAGATTGTTGGTGCCAAGAAGAGTGTATTATTCGTATTGTTACAGATTTAAACATTGTGAATGTTGGGAAAAAGGTTTTGAAGTTATAGGAATTACAAAAATCAAATGGAGAAGAGATGCAATTTTTTCATATGGGTAGGAGATGAAGTTGTTAATGGAATGGATTTAAAGATTGAAAGGAAAAGGAAGAAAATATTCAAGTTGAAGAATGAGGTTTTGAGCATAAGAGAAATGTTGAAAATTGCATTGGTGTTTGGCATTATTAGTTTAGGCTTTAATTTAGTATTTTTTAACCATATATTTTAAATAGGGTTGTGCTAAAAACTAGATGTAATTTGATGTTATGAAACTATGTAATTTGAATGTTGGTTAAATGAAATGTGGTTTGTAATATTTCATTGAGTAAGTAGCAACATCCATTGTTTCAAATTGAAGTGATTGTGCAGTAACTGTGTTTATCATTTCTGCTATAAAAAAGGTGCTCTGTATTATACAACGTGGTTTGTAATATTGCAGAAAAAGGACTAAAATGTGGTTTGTGATATTAAGGGACTATGTTGAAATCCATGTTGTATGTTATTTATCAGAACCATGATGGTGTTAATCTTCAAGAAAACACAGTCAAAAGACAATTTAAGTAAAGAGCAAAATGTTGTTTTCAAATATTCCCCATTTACCCTTAAGATACTTCGATCAATACCCAGCTCATGAATTTCGTAGGCATTGTTAGTAAACGTTTGGATTATTTGAAATGGTCATTCCCACTTTGGTGACCATTTTCCTAAAATTCGATCTCTTTGATCCATAGGTAAAATTATCTTCCAAACGTAATCATTTATTGCAAAGGTTCTCATTTTAATCCTTTTATTGTATACTTTGTCCACACGCGCCTTTTATCGTATCAACACGTATATTGCAGCTAACCTTTCTTCGTCTAAATTAGTTAGTTCGTCGAACATCAATCTCCAATATTGTTTCGATGGGATGTCGTTTTGCCGCTGCACCCTGATTGTAAATAAATCTCTGCTGGCAACACAGCATCGTGCCCAAATGTTAAACGGAAAGGCGATGAATTTGTTGCCTCTTTTGGGGATGTTCGACAAGCCCATAAAATTTGGTATAATGTTTTGTGCCAATTCTTAGGTTTCTTGGCAACGTGTTTTTTGATTAAACCAATTATCACTTTATTGGCTGCCTCGACTTGACCATTTGCTTGGGCGTAGTAAGGTGTGGAAGTAAACAACTTGAACCCTGTTTCAGCGGCGAACTCTTGCATCTTTTAACCCACAAAAACTGAGCCTTGATTTGTAGTAATGGTTTCAGAAATCCCAAACCTATACACAGTGTGTTTTTGAATGAATTCGATCACAACCTCTTGATCCACTTTTACCAAAGGGATAGCTTCTATCCATTTTGTAAAGTAGTATATTCCGACCAGGATAAACTTTTGTTGTTTCGACGAGGTTGGTTGAATCTCACTGATGACATCTAATGCCCACCATCAAAAGGGCCAAGGCTTGATAATTGCATGCAACTCGTTTGCTGGTACATGATGGATGCTTGCGTGCATCTGACATCCTTGGCATCCTTTGGTGAAATCAACACAGTCTTTTAACATACTTGGCCAATAAACACCTTGTCAAAATAATAGCCATTTCATTTTATGACCCACTTGATGTGCCCCACAGGTTCCACTATGCACCTCAGATATTGCCAAGTAGGCTTCTATATCTCCAAGGCACTTGAGCAATACTCCTTCTGGAGTTTTCTTCAACAACTCATTTCCCAAGCGTACATAACTCAAAACTTTATACTTGATTTTCTTGTCAGTGTTTCCGACTGGATTTTCCAAGGACTCTATGATTGGTTTTCTCCAATCTGATTGCGACAAATTGTCAATGGCAAAAACTTCGTGCCTTGCAAAAATTTCAAAATTTTCGAGAAATTTATTGCAGAAGACCTCTGCCCTCCACCCCCACCCCAGTTTTTGGGATTTCCATATTGGGTGATGGAGAGACGTTCAACACCATCTTTTCC
Source organism: Lathyrus oleraceus (assembly GCF_024323335.1). Taxonomy (NCBI): domain Eukaryota; kingdom Viridiplantae; phylum Streptophyta; class Magnoliopsida; order Fabales; family Fabaceae; genus Lathyrus; species Lathyrus oleraceus. Next base: position 248,465,085 of record NC_066583.1, read on the forward strand.
TTTACCTCAATAAAATCCTTAAGCTTTTCTTTCGATACCTTGCACCCAGAGGCAATTTGTGCTAACTCGTTGGCTTCTTGATTCTCCATTTTGGGCATATGCGTGATGTTGACAACCTCGAAGCACTCTAACAGTTGTGTTGCCATTGCAAAATACATCAGCAGATTTTCTTTAATGCACTTGTATTCTCGTGTGATTTGTCTGATCACTAGCTCTGAATCTCCTTTTATTTCGACCTTCTTGGCCCCTAAATCCCTTAGGATTTTGAGACCAATTATTAGGGCTTCATACTCTGCTTCGTTATTGGAACACTTTCTGTCGACTTTACATTTGAACTTCGTCGGAATGTCTTGTGGGGACAATATTAAGATCCCAACTCATATTCCGTTTTTATGACTTGACTCGTCAAAGTATAACCTCCAAGGGTTCGTGTCAACCATGTTTAGTGAAGGTTCGACTATGGTGTGATCCACAATAAAATTTGTCACTATTTGGTCTTTCATAGCCCTCAAAGGCTTATATGTTAATGCTAGTGCTCATTTCCCAATTCGACTATGTAGAATAGGTTTAGAAAACATATGTTTAATAACATCATAATGAGACAAAACATAAACATCAACTTGTTTTATATATTGCTTTAATTTCATACAGGAGAAATACAGACACAAGCACAGTTTTTCAATCACATTGTACCTAGTTTCAGCATCTATCAAAATTCAACTGAGGTAATAGATGGATCTTTCGACACCATTGTCATCCTCTTTAGCTAACATACTTTTTATGGTCGTATCCGATGAATTAATATACAAACTCATATTCTTATTCCTACTAGGCGGTAACAAAATATGAGGCTTTGTGAAGTACTCCTTGATGGCGTCGAAAGCCTCCTACTGCTCTTGCCCCCAGTGAAAATCACTTTCCTTCTTGATCTTGAGTAGTGGTGAAAAAACCTTCTCTTGCCACTTAGATTCAATATAAATCTTCTTAAGAAGTTTATCTTCCCCAACAAATACTGGAGTTGTTTCTTTGTCGATGGAGGCTTGAGATCCAAAATTGCTTTTGTTTTGTTTTGGTTGATCTTGATGCCTTTCTTGTGTACCATAAAACCTAAAAAGTCTCATGCATGTACACCAAAAGAACATTTTAATGGATTCATTTCCAATCCATATTTTTCATCCCCTCAAATGAGCGTTGAAGATGATCCAGATGATCATTTTCAGATGACGATTTTATCACAATATCATCAACGTATACCTGCATAAATTTTTCAATAAAATCATGGAATATGGCATTCATGGCTCTTTGATAGGGTGCTCCAGCGTTTTTTAAGCCAAACGACATCATAATCCATTCGTATGTTCCCAGAGCTCCAGGACATCGAAATTCCGTCGTAGGAACATCATCTTCCTCTTTGAGAATTTGATTATAACAAGAATAACCATCAAGCATACTTAAGTATTCGAAGTCTGCGCCTGAATCGACTAACATTTCTGTCACAGGCATCGAATACTCATCTTTTGGAGTAGCATTGTTTAAATCTCTAAAATTTATACAGACTCTGAGAGTTCCGTTCTTCTTAATAACATGTACTATATTAGCTAACCATTCGACATACCTTGCAGTTCTGATGAACCGGCTTTTGAGGAGTCTTTTTATCTCCTGCTTAATCTTTATTGTGACTTCTGGAGCTAACTGTCGAGGATGTTGATTTATTGGCCGCTTTCCTGGTTGAATAGGCAATTGGTGCTCCACCACACTTCGATCCAGACCAGGCATTTCTTCGTAGTTCCAGGAAAAACGGTCTCTATATTCTTTCAATTCTTCGATCAGTTTAACCTTTATCTTTGACCCAACTTTAATGCTTATATATGTTTTGTCTTTTTGTGACTCCACCTCCTAGATCAATCTCTTCGAATGGGTCTTGTGCTTGCATTTTCTGCAACTCATTCAATGTTTTTTCTCAAACCCCAAATGCTCATTGTCATAGATGCAATCAAGCTTCCAGCTTTTTGAAGCTGTTCTTTGGCCTTATCGGCCATCTTCACATTCTTTAGCTTCGATAGCCAAATTATGTAGTCCCTCAGCTTCTAGAGCCGAATTTCTTTTATTCTCAGCCAAATAGGCCAAAATTTGAGCCAAACGTTCTGACTCAGCAGTCATCTCCATCGACTGCAGGCCACCCCGTAGGTGGAATTACCAATTCTAGCTCCATTTCTTCTTCAGCATCCCAGGTGAATCTGTAGTCAGGATCGAGGTTTAGGATACAGCCTGTGTTGACTGAAGTGTAGGACCCCGGTTCGTCATCACAAGGTGCGATGTTTGCCAAATGTTGGTCAAAATATTTCTTTGAGCCCTTGGCCTCATCGATCTTGTAATAACTCTAGTCAGCTTTGATGTTCTCCATGATGTTATCCTTTCTCCAGATTATGAGTCTTTGATGTACAGTTGATGGTATTGCTCCTATTCCATGGATTCATTCTCGTCCTAGGAGTAGGTTAAAATTTGCTCTGGAGTTTATTACCATAAAGAGCGTCGGTCATATGGTCATACCAACGGCTAGATCGACTTAGATAACCCCAAGTATATTACTGGTTTTTTCTTCGTATTTGGATAAAACCATATTATGTTGTCGGAGATCATCATCGCATTTCCCCATCTTCTTGAACAAAGTGTAAGGCATCAAGTTGACGGTTGCACCTCCGTCTATGAACACTTTGTTCACTGTTATCCCATCGACCTTCGCCCTTATGAACAAATGTTTTAGATGGTACATCATCCATGGGTTAGGTCTTTCGAACATGGATTTTTACTCCTCGACCACACCACTATTCATAACGTAATAGCATAGTGGTTTACCCCTAACTATTTCGTATGGCATGAAGTCCTCCTCTGCTTTAGAGACTTCTGACACCATGTCATATTTTGTAGGCAACATTGGTACGATGTTGCAGTTAATGATGAAATCTTCACCATAAGTGTCGTCATTAGTATCATCGTACATATCCTCATCAAACTCTTCATCGGACTATGGATAATACTTAGGTTCCTTCTCATCTGACTGAGGAGAGTATTCAGGCTCCTCCTCATTCGATTGAAGTGTGTTCTCAAGTTCTTTCTCATTCTCGACCTGAGATGAACATTTCATACTTTGAGATGATATATCCATTTTCTTCCTGCAGGGTCAACAGTCATGGCTATTGTATGATTATCCATAATCTTCCCTTTCTTTGTCCACACTCCTTTTAAAAGTTGCCTCTTTTGTCCAGAGGTTTCGACAGGCTTCAACTGCGAAGTCGGAGCCTCTTTCCCAGCTTTCTTGTTTCACTGGTAACGCCTCCATTGCATTCTGGTCATGGGTTTTTTTCCTTGTAGTCAGAATAAACTACATAACCTCTTGTTTCAACCTTCTTCTCTGGCATATTTGTTTCTTTTTCCAAATCTAGCACTCCCCACTTTGGCCTCTTGCCCCCCCTTCTGGTTCACCGATTCCACCCACTTCTCTTGTGGGATATCTGATGGCGGAAGTAAAGTATTTGGTCGAGGCTGCTGGAATTGCCTCTTCTATTCTTTGTTTCGGCGTGGTGCTCCACGTTTATCGAACATAAATCTAGGGATGATAAGCTTCTCTTCTTTATGTGCCTTCTTTTTGCTAGCTTCAAATCTTTCAACGACTTTCTTGTCGAACACAGCGTTACACCTTGGGCATAGTACCGCTTTTGACCCACTCACATTGAATTTCTATTGGAAATTTGTTAGGTCTTCACCCGCTTAAGGATAAACCACTTCCAGTTCATCTTCAGTTCTCTTGTCGAAATCATCAGTAGTTTCAACCATCAATACCTCAAAAGATTCAGCTAAAGTCTAAACATCCAGAGACTCCATAAGACCATCAGTAGTCTCCACCATTATGCACTCAAAGGGTTCAGAGTACAAGGCTTCTTCAACCTTCAGAGGATCAGAGTCCACTTGCATCTTTGGCCTTTCGCTAAATTGAAGTTTGCCTTCTTTCAATGCCTTTTGCACGAAATCCCTTAAAAGAACACATTGATAAGTTTTATGACCAATAAAGTTATGAAACTTACAAAATCCCTTTTTCTTTTTCTGTTCTAAAGGGGGGTCCTTTAAACCCTGAGGAACAATAAGTTTTAGCAATGTATTTATCTGCTTCGATGAGATTTTTCCCGTTCGATGGTGTTAATACTTTACACAATTAAGGAGGTCCAGGATTGAGTTCAACCACGTTGACCTCACTTTCATTGATAAACCCTTCATCGTTAGAAGAGTATTCATCAACTTCTATATAAGACACTTTCTCTTTCTTACAGTATCGACCATTTTTGGTCTTTTCGGCTTTCAAGCATTCGATGTGTCGAACCATATCAGCTAATTGCGCCATATCCCTCAGATATTGTGTATCTAACTTCTTTCTGATAGAATAGTCTAAACCACCTGCAGATATCTCGACTACGTCGTGCTCATGGACTTGAGTAAAGCATCTAGCCTTCAAAAGTCTAAACATATTGAGGTACTGATCGAATGACTCAGCAGTCTTTCATTTGATGTTGGCTAGTACTTTCAGACTTATTTTCGATTGTCCCATGTAAAAAAATTCATGGAATAACCTCTCTAACTGCGACCATGTTTGGACGGATTGTGGAGGTAGCGTTGTTAACCACGTGAACACATTTTTTGTAAGAGAACTTGGAAAGTATTTCAACTTCAAATTCTAATTATTTGCTATGTTTCCAGCTTTGATTTGATATCTTGTAACATGTTTGATGGTAGACTCTTCGGTGTCTCCGGCGAACTTGGTGAATTTTGGAACCTTCCACCCCCTATGTAATTTTGTTTGTAAAATAAAATCTGGTAAGGGAGAAGAATATGTCGGCCTCTGTAGGCATGGGTTTATCATGTTTCGAACTATGAGCCATTTGAAAATAGCTTCTAAGTTTTGCTCCTCAGCAATTGCCTCTTGATTTCCATTAACTAATACAACAGGAGGCCTTTGGACCACCCTAGGTATTTATTCGACTTCCTGGTATTCTTTTTCAATCATTTCGTCTACCATCTCCTCATGTCGTACCGGGGTTTCCGGTCAATGTGGACGTGGGGGAGTCTGACAAAATTGCGCTCTAGGAGCCCCTAGTAAATCCCCTATTCGGGTCATCTTAGTTTCTAGTTGTTGGTAACTCTGAGTCGAATCCTAAATTAAAGGTCTCAGTATGGTTCCCATTTATTAAGTCAGCATGTGGATTATTTCGTGATTGCTTTCATCCATCTGATATCTCATGAATGCGATAGAACTTGATGTGAAAGTTGGGATTTACTGAGATGACAATCCTAGACCTGGGGGTCGACCAAATTGGTTTGCCAAAGGTCCTAACCCCTAGAAGCATGGGAATGGCGATGATGGAGTTTTGCCAAATATCGAACTGGTATTATGCATACTTTCCATAAAATCAGTTGGCATTCCCAATCTTCTATACATGGGCACTGTAAAACTAGGCATGTATTGCCCTAAAGTCCCCATTGTTGTCGACCTCGAAATTCCAGGATGATGCAGTGTTAAAATTGGTCCACTATATGCAGTCGAAACCGCATATATAGTGTCGAAACCAACATCGGTCGCTTGCGACGCAACTGTGTCACCTCCCAAAGACATTTCTTCGCTTGGACATTGTCACACCATTTTTCCATTGCATAGTTGTATATAGTGAACATAATGGGTCCCATCGGGTGTGCCAATTTGTTTCACAATAATCTCTAGCCTTCCTATCGAGGTTTACTTGCAGGATCGGCTACAAAGTCCTAGACTAATATGTCTTGAGTATTGTAACACCTCAAAATTTGCCCTCCTCTTCTTGGGACTAGTTTAGCATATTGCATTTCATGTGTTAGGACATTAGGCATTTGCATATGGCATATCATGTGAAAATAATGAAGTCATCCTCCAAAGTCTTTTCAGAGATGGAGAAGTGATGTAGTTCAAGCCTGAGGGTTTCTATGGTCTGATTGTCAACCATCTGAGGGTGTGCACTTCAATTAGGGTTTCTTAATCCTTCAAAGGTTGAGAATTATCTTGGTTGCAAGAATAGGTTACCATCATCATGGTTCTATCATCATCCAGGGTTTCTTTGTGCTTGCTCAAGTTCCTTTGGATTAGGGTTTTGACCTCTGGCCAACCCTAATCAATGACATTCTTCCAGCCAGGGTTTTTCAAGGAGAAGAGGTATTCTATTGAAATGAAGATCACATGAGTATCATATTGAGCTTATATGAGTTAGGGGTTCATTGCTAGGCAAATTCCTCAAGTGGTGGAGGTTCAAGCTGATCAGAGCATGTCAAGGTCATCTGAGGACCTATAAAGTCAACAGAAAGTCAACTGAGGGTTATGAGGTGGAGAAATGGTTTGAGACACTTCATTCATGTCCAAAAGAGGTTTATTCATCATGTCAAACACATACCTTGAAGATTTTGAAGTCAGATCAAAAGTTTCCCAAAATGGAAAGTGACCTGTAATTGAAAGTTTCCAAAAATGGCAAGTTTTTAGACCACATTCAACTTGACTTTACAACATCAAAGAAGCTTCAAATGAATTTTTGGTCAATATGAAAGTTGAAGATCTTTATCTCCTCTTTCCAAAAAGTCCAAGATCATGAGCATCTGATGAATGGTTGAGGAGTTATGAGCAAATGATCATCAAGGGTGCATGGAACTTCAAAATGCCATATCTTTTGATCCAAAACTCCAAATTGAGTCCCTCTTTTTGCAAAATGCTTCTTGTGACCTATATTTTCCAAATCCAGCATTGCATTGCATGAAATAAAATCATATGATCAAATGTCCATTCAAGTGCATTTTGGAGGGAAAATGGGGAATTTAAATTTGGTGAATCACATGAGTAAAATATCACTTGCCTTGTGTTTTTTGGCTGATTTTAAGTGAATGTGAGCATTTGCATGCTACTATTCACGTGGTGCATGGGGATGATACATCATTTTCCATTTTTTGCATTCCATTTCAATTATTGCTAATTTTCATTAACCATTACAAATTAGGATTAGCATGGTAATTAACATGGCATATAAATAGTAAATCATAACAGAATTTTCAGTTTACACATTTTCTAGATCTAGAATTTGCTTTTCCCTCTGGAATTCAAATTTTCTCCACACAAACACATAATTTCTGCATAGATCCATCATCATCATGAAGTTTTGAGCAAGATTCATCCCTAATTCGTGGAAATTGAGCAAGATTTGGAGTTGTTCAAGCACATCAACACTTCAATGGAGGTTTGAAATTCAGCAAGATCTAGGTCGTGGCAAGCATCCATTTCTACATCAAGCTTCATAACAAGAGCAAAGGAGAAGATCTACACACTTTTGAGGCCTTGAACACGCTGTTTCTATTGACTGCTCTTCAAGAGGTTAGGATTTCGAACCTCTTAATTCTTTAATCCATTGCCATAATTGTGTAGAACTTTGAACACTGAGAATTCTAATTTAAATTTCATTGAATTTGGTTGAGATTTGAAGAAGTTATGATAAATTGAAATGTTGATGTTCATAGATGTTTTGCTTCGATTCTTGAAATATATGTGGATTTAGGCTTAGTTGATGATGGATCCGTGTTCTACATCTCATAACCTTTCCAATGGTGTATGCATTACTAAAATCTGGAAAAAAAAATTAGTGAAGCTACTGTAGCACCACCGTCTTCATGAAGAAGACGGTGGAAACCACCGCCTGGAACAGTACTGGGCACCGTCTGGTGCGCCTAGGGCTTTTAGAGACCAAAACGACGTCGTTTGGTCCAGCGCGCCATACATGCTTCGATTCTCCCTGAGCGCACTTCTCTTTTCCATTTAATTCTTCGCTTGGCAAAACGGCGCCGTTTTGGGATGCGCCATCCTCGCTTCGATTCCAGCCTCTAGCGCTTTTTCAAATTAACCTCACTATTTCTCATTTCCCTCCATTTTATCATGTGTTTTTCTCCATTTTATTTCATTATTTCCTTCCAACTTTGAAAAATCATAATAAATTGAAATTTAATCCAAATCACTTCCAATTTTTTGCTACATGTTCATATGGATGTCTATTATTTTTTGGTTGTGATTTCATGATTTTATCATTTCTGGATTTTGAATTGTGGACTGTTAATTGAACATGTATGCAAATGTGACATGCTTCATTCATTCTATTGTGAAATGCTCATACATTGGCCAATTGATTTGAAATTTGGTATGCTGATTCCCAACATGTTGCATGATTTTTGAGGCTTGGTTGTGCATTTTTATCATTTTTCATCTCTGTTTTAGACACATGATTGTATGGTGTGACAATGTGTGTCACACAATTTGATGTCATACTTGTGCATTTTCATTTCTAGGTCAATTAAACTCTGTTGATTCTAATTTTTGGCATGATGATTGTGTTTGACATGTTGTGTGCACATAAAAAATTTCATGACTGTTTGTTTCATTTCTGTTTTGATATGGAATTTTGATTCTTGATGTCCAATTGTGTGCTTTGAAATTGCCTTTGCCATATCTTGCTCATATGATGACTTTGCTTGATGCTTTAGACTTGGTCCTTTTTAGGACATGTTCTTACTTGTTTAAATGTGCTGCATGTTGAATATTGGTTGCTGTTTTGACTTTTTGCTTTGACTTTGACCCTAGGCTTTGCCCTAGGGGTTTGTACTCACAATTTGAGCTTTGCCTTTCAGGTTCAAGCAATTAGTCCTCATGGATGATATGATCTCCTTACTTGAGATGCAAGTTACTTTGGTTATCTAACCTTGCTGTTTTGCAGGTCACTTGAATGATGAAATAATTTGAGTTGATTGCACTTTGCACCTTGTTTTGTGTACATATTGGAAACCACTATTGGTTTTGTCTGTTTTCTGTTTGGATGTTTGAATGTGAATACTGATTGTTTTAGCTTTTCATACAGGTACTTTAGCCGCTTTAGCTCATTATTTGAGCTTTGCTTTGCTTGTGGTTGGCATACCACTTAGGTAATTTCTTTTCTCCATGTAGTCTGGAAGTCTTGCCATTTGGCAGGCACCTGTCTGAAGCCCTCCTTAAGAGGCCATGTTCTTGTTTGTTTAATTTTGTGCTAAAGACCTCAATGAGGCATGGTTACATGTAAGACCTCCTAAGTGAAGAGGCGATTGGCAGATAAAAGGGATGTGTAATCCATCCCATGCTATTCAGTTGAGTCTTTCATTTTGCTCGCACTACGTGCTGATGCAATTTGAATAAACACCCAAAATCTTGTTGTGTCAGTCATGTGGAATAGGGTCCCTCATTCTGGACCCCCACACCTTCTTTGTCTTAAGCTCACCCAGACCAGGGTTAAGAGCTATGAGGTCTTACCCTCATTACCTTTCATCTGCTCACCCTGACGGTCAATGTCAGTGGTTAGGAGCGTCAGACACCCCTTCCAGTATTTGGCTTGTTTGTCAAGGTCGATATGACCCCTTGACTAAAGCCCAACCTTGTATGAGCCGCTTGTTTGCATATAGCATGTGGTGATTGCCTTTGATGTTTATCTGCTTTTGCTTCTCATCTCCTTTCTGTAGGAGTCGTATGATCAACTTTCGAGGAAGTTGAACGTACGTAGAGATAGACTTGAGTTGACTCACTGCCTGTGTGAGTCAAACTCTTGTTAGAGACCTCAACCTAGGGTTATAATTTGCATGATGACTATTAGGCTCGAGTCAGTCTCCCTTTGAGTCTGTTATTCCCTTGGTCTCTGGTTAGGAGGAAGTTTCTCCCCTGTTAAGGGGAACTACGTCGCCCTGATCCTCATACCAGATGAGGTACGTAGGCAGGAGATCGAGCGAGATCTCTCCGGGCGCCCTTTTTCTTTTTGTGTGTGTTTTGCTTGACAGCTATTAGGTCCGAGTTCCAGACTCCCTTTTAGTCTGTGTGTTCAACTTCTTTGTTTCTTCTGACGTCTCAGCGTCTTCTTGGTGTTTGCTTGACAGCTATTAGGCTCAAGTGCCAGACTCCCTGTTAGCTTGTCTGTTTGATAACCTTTTTTGCGTGTGTTAGGAGATGGATGTAAGACCAGCGATTGGCATTCCGTATCCTATTTGTGTTTGTTGTTCGGAGTCGGACGTAAGCCCAGCCATTGGCAGTCTGTTTCCGTTTGTGTGTTTCTTTTGACGTCTCAGCGTCTTTGTGTTGTGTTTTATTTCGGCGTGTGTTAGCCGAACTATGACAGCTCTGATTCTCATTCCATATGAGATACGTAGGCATAGGATGCGATATCCTAGCGATCCCGTTCCCCATTTCCCCGAACTACGTCGACTTTGATGTTTGTTTCTGACAAACTACGTAGGCCCAGGATGTGATATCCTGCCGAGTCCGCTTCCTCCGTCTTCTTCCATCTGTGTTTTATTCTAGTGTGTGTGCATTCTTTGAGCAGTTTATCAGCAACCTTATTCTATTCTCTTAAGCGTGGATCCCGTCGAGTACGACGGACGTGAGGGGTGCTAATACCTTCCCCTTGCGTAACCGACTCCCGTGCCTAGTAATCTCTGGTCGTAAGACCATTCCTTTCCAGGTTTACTTCGAGCGTTTCCTTTCCCTCCTTTGGGATAAATAACGCACGGTGGCAGCTCTGTTTGTTTTGTTTTTTTTCCCGCCGGTTGTTTTTTTTCCAGGTTGTGACCCATTCATGATGTGCCACCTCTCGGAGCCTATCAACCCACATCTCTAATAACTTCCCATGTTCTGCTTCCAATGATAGGTGTTCATCATGGCACATTTCACTTCGACTTAGACATGATCACCCCTTCCATCGACTTCGCTTTCCATATTTCTCCCTCTGTCGACTTTGCTTTCGACCGCATCTCTGGTGTCTTCATTTCTCCCTGTCATACCTTGAATTTTTCCCCACCTGAAGTCATTCATTTGCATTTCAGTCACATGCATTCACCCATTTGTGTCCATTCATCTTTATCCTTTCATCGCCACCTCATTTGCATCACCATTCTCACTTGGTTAGTGGATGGTCTTTAGGGTAAGAAATCAACAACTTGACTTTTTCTGATCTTTTGAGTGTTCAAATTATACATTTCATTTATACAAGTGATGCCTCATTAGCATTCCATGTGCATGTTTCATCTTTCATGTTTCACATTTTTGGGTCCATGTAGGGTTTGTTTTGAATCATGAGATTGAATTTGTTATTTGGGCCACACTTTCTTTATCCATATATTCATCATGTTTGATTTTCTGTTGAAACATTACGGGACTTCATTAAAGAAATTGTGAAGTATTTTTGCATTTTTATTTTGGAATTTAAATCTTAAAGTAACAAAATTTGATATTCATTTTTCATATTGTCATTCATTTCACATTTACATTTGAATCTTGAATTAGCAAATATGGCATTTCACATTTCTCACCTTTGCATTTCACATTACATAATTTTTTTAAAAAGGGGCATATGTCATAAGCTTTCTTTTCATCTCATTTTGTGATCAAGATTTCTTGTGTTTGGTTTTAAAAAAAGGAGAGTTTACAAGTGACATGGATAATATGGTGACATTTGATCTTATAACAAAAAACAAAAGATTTAAACATAAAACCTAATTCTTTCAAGACCTAATTCTAAACTCTTCAAGAATTTCATTCGTCTTCTTTGGTTACTTAAAATCCAAGTAGTATTTAGGTCACCCTTTGGTTCACCTCCTAAGTCTTGAAAATTCACCCCCTTTAAGACACCTAAGCCATGAAATGTCCACCATTATCATAAGGACCTAGCATCATAGAAAAGAGAAAGAACTAATTAAGCCATGTCATTCCAAAATGAATGCATGATCCTAGGAATCAAAACATGAATCAAAGCAATCCAATTTAAAATTTCAAAAAAAAGGAGGAAAGTGAATATTTCCTACTGCTGTAAAAAAATTTGTAAAAACATCAAGTTTTCGTGCTTACAACAAGACAAACTCAGCAATGCAAATAGTACAATTTTCCCAAAAATAGGCAAGCTACATTGCAGCAAGTTAAAACACTTTTGATTCCTTCCCTTTCCATCAATAGACGTCAGTTTAAAGCCCTAAATTCCCCCATATAAAATAATCAGCAAGCAATAGCATAAAAAAAGGGAAAATCTAGCAGCCTCAAAAACTCAGAGACACAAAAATCCCATCTCCTTCACAGTTGAAAACACACAGAAAAAACGAGCAGAAAGCATAGAATCATCGAAAACCATACACAGAGAAAACCCTTATTTTCGTACTCATATTAGAAATATCCCAATAGCCATAGATCAAAAGTCATGAGAAAATATCAAGCAACCCCTAATATGAACACATACCAAAATTCGAAAAAACACACACAAAAAACTAGTAGTATCACCTTTATACATATATCAGAGAAGAATAAAATAGTAGCCATAGCAAGTTTGTCTGATTCACACACTAAGCAATACAAACTTAGCAAAGAACACCACAAAAAATTTAGCAGAAAAATATAAACGGAAACACAAAGAACCAGAAAGAGACAGAGTGAGTTATACTAAGAAAATTCATAGAAGAAAGTCGAGTACCTGAGTTGTGTCTTCCCAGGAGCTATGTATATGGGTAGAATTTCTTTCGTCTTTGTATTATCAAACATTATCTTCATTTTTTATGTTTGATTTTGTTGAATATGGTGTTCATTACGCCATCCGTCGTCGCGAGTATGTGAAGGCGGTCGTCACGGATTCGTGAGAGCAATCTTCGTTAAGTATACGCGAGATGGTCGGAATCACGTTTGAGGTCGTCGTCGCGTGTTCATGAGGTTGGATTTGTGAAGGAGGCGGCCGGATTCGTAGTTGCAAGGAGGGAGACTGTGAGATTCGAAATTTGAGATGGATTTAGGTTTTGTTTGGTTTATGCGGGCTTCTTCTATTATTTGTTCCTGTAAAGGTGTTTGGATTTTGAATGAAGGTTTTATTAAGTTTCAGAAGAAGAAGAGAGGGGGGCGTGTGATGATTGACTTTGTTTTTTTGCTTGGTTATTGTTTATTTTCCTGTTATGTTCCCAATACCATCATTATCGCATCTCTTGAGTAGCCATAGGCATCTGCATAGATGCTGCCTGTGGTCAATTTCCCCTTTCCATTTAATACCAGCTGGCATTTAGAGTAGGATAACATTCATTGGCTGGATTTTTTAGTTTTTCCATTAGGAGACGTTTGATTGAGAAGGAGGCGAGCGGCCATCTACTCCCCTACCTTTTTATCTAGTCCTATTTTTTAAATTACTTGTTGATTTTATTTTTTCCTTTTTAATTTTTAAGTGTGTTGTAAAAAACTTTTTTTATTTTTTCCTTTTTAATTTTTAAGTGTGTTGTAAAAAACTTTTTTTATTTTATTATTTTACTCTACCTATTTTCGGAGTCTTTTTACATCGAGTTTTTTTAAGCATGTCCATTCAATTTTCATTGATTTCAAACTTCCGTGCATTGATCATTTTCATTTAATTTCAAACCGTTGCATTGATCTTTTTTAATTTATTTTCTTAATTAAAATTAGAAGAAAAAGATTATCTGGATGAAAGGTCCAATCATAATCTTGAATGCTAGACCCAAGTTGTAAGAGCTTACAAGCAATAAGTGTTCGTCTTCCCTCCAAAACACTTGTAATATTCAAACCCTTTTCTTTATAAAATTGGAAGAAAAAGATTACCTAGATGAAAGGCTCAAACAAAGTCCCGAGTATTAGACCCAAGTTGTAAGAGCTTGCGAGTCATAAATACCCGTCTTTCAAGCCCAAAAAACATTCAACCAATCAAACTCTTTTCTTCGTCGTCGTGCGGTCTTTAAAACCTTTTCACAAACGAAAGATATCTTATTTTAAGATGATATAAAGCAATGCTTCATCCATAATTGTTGAGTTAAGATAAGTGACATTTTTCCGAATGTTGATTTGTAAATCCATTCGATGTGTGGTATACATCTGCTTCTCATCTATTTTGGGTAAAACAATGTTTTTCGTCGATTAATACAATATAGATTTTGCTAAAATCGACCAACAAACAAACATTTTCTACCCAGAACTACGTAAGCCTTGAGTTCTCTATTGAGATACATAGGAGTAGGATTACGAAATCTTGTCAGGCTCATTAATAAAAAACTTAGGTTTAGTCTCATTCGTTGCAAAGAAAATCCAAAAACATCTTCTCTTTTCTTTTGATCCTATTATTATTTCCCTCATAACAACTTAAGAAGCCTAACTTTTCTAATCTAACACTAATGTGCACAATTAACCTAATGGTTCCCGTTGAGTACAACGGACGTGAGGGGTGTTAATACCTTCCCCTTGCGTAATCGACTCTCGAACCCTGATTTGGTTGTGACGACCATAATCATTGTCGTTATTTCTTGGGTTTTATAAATATTTCCCCTTTCCTTTTTAGGAATAAATAAAGTTCTGTGGCGACTCTATTCAGTCCATCATGCGAGCGTGGGTTTGCGCTTCGCTAGGTCATGTTCTAATTTTTTCGAGGTGCGACAGATGGCGACTCTGCTGGGGATTGCGATTTCCCTAAGTGAGTCAAGCCTAGTTAGGTTGTTTGTGTGCCTTGTTTATTTACTTGTGTGGCTTTTCTTTATTTCTTTTGCTATCTTTATTATCAGATTGATATAATCTGTTGTATTGGTTTCATTATGCTTTGATACTTGGATACTCTGATTGCAAACCTTGTGAGAAAGACTTTTTACCCGATTCTCGAGTAAAAACATAAGATAGGACGAGGTTAAGTAATGCATGTCCGCGAGATGAATTTCTCATGGGGTCAGTGTGAGAACCTTACTTAGAGTAGATCCTTGGGAGGATGTTGTCGCCCGAAAAGTAAGTTGTTGTAAGCTTCAATAGGAAAGATGGTTGCGTAGTGTGGGTCCGCGAGATGAATTTCTCCTTGGGTCGGTGCGAGAACCTCACTTAGAGTAGATTATTTGGATGAAGTTGATGCCCAGCAGGTAAGTTGCCACATGCAACAAATAGTCTAATGGATCCATGACTCTAGGAAGTTTTTTTGAAACCCTAGACCGTACTTGGTGAGAACCTTGTTCCGTACGAAGCAATTAGATTTATCCATACCTCAAGCCTATGAACTTATACAAAAAAATGCATCACATGAATCCATATACATTGCATCAATATCACAAAAAGCAAACTCTTAGTTGTCTCATATTTGTTTCAGGAATTGAGAACTTGAAAATGACAACTCCAAGAAGAAACACTTTTCACTCAAGTACAAGGAACCTAAGCTTGACAATCTGCAAGGATTGATCTCTGATTTGACTATCAATAAGCGTGATGACTTCGGAAAAGACTATGGGAAAGTTTTGAGCCTTCTGACTAAGAAAGTTGACTATGGGATTATCATCTCTTTGGCACAATATTATGATTCGCCTCTATGCTGTTTCACATTTGTTGATTTCCAACTAGCTCCTACTTTGGAAGAAGTTGAGAGAATTGTGGGTCTAAAGTTGAAAGATTTCAATCCATTTACAAATCTTGAAGAGGAAGTGGGCCCAAAGAAGTTAGCATTAGCCCTGAGTATCAATGTCCCAACTGTTCTAGCCAATTGGGTCGAGAAATGGGGTTTCAAAGGTTTCGTCATGAGGTTCTTGGAATATTTAGCTCTGAAGTTCAAGAAAGAAGGAAATTGGAAGGCATTCTATGTTATGTTGGCTCTATTGATCCATGGGATTGTGCTCTTCCCAAACATTGAAAAGTTTGTGGATCATGTAGTCGTAGAAGTCTTTCTCTTCGACAATCATGTACCATTTCTCAGAGCTGACATTTACCATGCCCTTCACGCTCGACATGAAAAAAGGGGTGGAAATTTGTTATGTTGTGCTCCTTTGCTTTATACTTGGTTCATGCAACATATGCCCGAAAAAGGCCCTTTTGTGGTGAAAGAGATTAAATATCCTCAAAGACTAGATTCTCTCACTGCAAGTTCCATCAGATGGTATGTTAGATAATGGGAAACCCCAGACATCATTGTCAGTTATGAGGAATTTCCTAATGTTTCGTTGTTAGGAACTAAGGGTTGCATCAATTGTAACCCTATGTTTTCTCGAATGCAACACGGTTACTCCATGGATGGTCCTCCTGAAGCAAAAGACTTGCAGCCATTTGTGCTATTTGACATCGAAGCAAGCAATATTGATGTAAGAACGATCCGAAAGGCTTGGTTGAAGATTGTTATAAAGGGTAAAGGTTTCGTAAAAAGGAACACTCTTGTCAAAGAACCATACACTCGATGGGTGAAGGAGAGAGTTGAAGTAATCCATTTGCCATTTATCTTTGATGCTTCAGTTTTCCCTAAGATTCCTGAGCCAAAACCTATACTTCCTAAGGACATGGAGAAACTCAATGCTAAGGTTAAAGAGCTCAAATTGGAGAATACTGAGTTACGAATTAAGATGAACGGAGCTATCTTGGAAAATCAAAATTTGAAGGATGAACGTAAGGGGAAGGCCCAAAAACTTGAAGATAGTAACAAGAAAGCCAGGTTATTGGAAGACCAAAAGGATGATCTTGATCATATCCTTATAGCTTCCACATTAGTGGTTCAGACCAGGAAGGAAGAGCTCAAGAAAGTTGAATATAGAATTTATGAGTTAGGAAGGATGTTGGAAAGGTCTCTTATGGAAAAGAAAGAAACTAAGCTCTACTTTGAAGCACAGATTCGTGAACTTAAGGACGCTTTCAAGGAGTGCAAAGATAAGTTGTCTCGTAAGATCCTCCAGAAAGAAGAAGCTGAAAGAAATTGTCACCGCCTCGAGTACGAGTTGGAAGAAGCTAATAACAGGTTTGCAGTTTTGGAGAGCCAAGAAGGTGGTGCAGCCTACTTGCTCTTAAAGAATGATTGTATGTATTGGAGGAGGTTGTACAGAGAGGCTAGAACGACCTTAAATGAAGATCAGCACGTCATCAAGAAACTCCAAGACCTCTATGTTGAATGGGGCAGCTGTAAGACCCCAATTTTGACCCTAAGATCCCTCATGTCATCTCATCATATGCATTGGCTTTGGGATCACACCTTGGAATCCTCCTTACCCCTTATTCATTAGATTTGCATTGGGAGAGGTCACCCAGCACATTTGATTGTATCATACTTTGTTTTTCATTATTTACTAACCAAAATGCCAAAAATATTTCCATGTATAGTTTGTTGCTTTTGTAGGTAGTGTGTGTGTTCACCCATGCTCCATCAAGCTCATATCTAGGGTTTAAGACCCTCAATGCAAGGAGATCAATCAAGAGGTGGTTTACATTGACTCTATACATCATGTATGGATCCCCAAGGTCTTCACATATCATTTTGATCAAGAAAACATCAAGATTTTGAAGCTTGTTTACCTTGGAAGCCCTAATTCATCTGGGTATCTTGTGTGACTTCCTCAACAAGTTTCTTCATCATTTGATCAAATATATCAAGGTATACTTCATATTAAATTATCTTACACATATATGATCCCCCATGAGTCCCAAATATCAAGAGAATTTCAAGTTTGCAAGATGGTTCATGGTGGTTGACTAGAGAAAGTCAACTGGTCAAAACTGGGGTTCCCTAGACCCTATCTCCTACAATATTTGTCATATGAAAATGATTCTAATAGAAACTTTACTCCTTATGATATTCCAAACAACTTTCATGTTTAAGTCAAGAGCTAGTTTTGCTTGGAAAGTCATTTTTTATGGTGAAAGATTATAGGTCATTTTGTTTGAACCCTAGTTAGGAGGTCAACTTCCAAGGATGATAACTTGCTCATTTTTTATTAGATGAAAGCCATTAAAGTTCCATGATTAAATTCAAGATGTCCTTTTCAAATTTTATGCTTGTAATAAGTTCAAACTCAACTTGCAAATGCATGTGTCAAGAGAAAACGTTATAGGTCATTTTGGGTCATTACCATTGAACAAGTGATTTTCTTCAACTTCTAAAATGCATACCTCCTTCATGCCAAATCCAAATGAGGTCAAATTTGTGACTAAATTTAATAGGTTTGAAAGAGCTACAACTTTGACGAAGGAACTTTTTCCATTTGATGTCCATAGCAAAAGTTATTCAAGATGGAAGAAGTGAACATTTGGCTTGGTACTTAGAAAATTTTCAAATATGTTTGATTTTCCAAAATTACACATCAAAATTCATCATGATCCAAGCTTCAAATGGAAAAGTGTTCAACATGAAAAAATTTCGCCTTGATCTCACCTTTTTGAAAAGTCCAAGATCACCTCATTTAGCCAAAGAATGAAGGACCTGTGCATGGGTTCTTTTCAAGGGACCAATTGGATGAATTTCACCTTCACATTTCAAATTCCAATGCATGGCCACATGACATGATTTCAACATGATAATCAAGCATTTTTGGACCTGATAGCATCATTTGATGGGCCTATCACACGCCCATGCGAGCCTGCAAGGTGAATTGCTAAATTTAGCAAATTTTGGATGCATGTGGAAATGAATGACATTGCCTATAAATACAACCCTCATGGCTCAGAATTGAGGACCTCATGCCCAAGCTTTGAACCTACAATCCAAACCCTCACCATTAAAGGATAATCTTGAAGGTTTTCATTTGAAAATCGAGCTTCAAATCTCATTCTATTTTGAGATTAAAACTCCAAGAGTCCAAGTCTCTCTTTGATCTTAATCACCTCCTACAAGCTTCTGAAGCCAAGCCAATCACAATTAGGATCAAGATCAAGCAAGGTTGAAGCTCCTTCGAAGGTAATTTTTCATAATTTTCATCTCTTTGATTCTCCATCAATTCTTCATTATTCTTTGTGATTTTTGGTTGGCTGAAGTCCTACCAATTGTCATACGGTGAACTGACTTTGTGTGTTTTTGCTTTGGAAAGCAAATGTCGCGGTTAGCAAGAGTCGCCACCAACTTTTCTTTTATCCAATAAGGAAAGGTGGAAAAGAACAGGAAAGACCTTAATTTAGATTTTGAGTTCGGGAGGTACATTATACAAAGGGAAGGTGTTAGCACCCTTTGTATCCATGGTTATCCATGGGCTCTTAATTGCTTAATCACTTATGTTTTTCTTTTGTTTGAAAAAAGTGTTTGAGAAGTGTTTAGGAAATGTTTTGAAAAGGAGAATTTAACTTTGTAATGATTCTTGTATGAATGTATACAAAGTGGTTATCTCGTTTAGTTTTGAAGGGTGTGAGGTGTGAGAAGTATTTTAAGTTGTGAGTAAGCAATTAAGAGTTATACCTACCCAAGATCTTTAGGGGCGTTTCCTATCCTTATGAGGGTAAAACTGTCCTTACTATTGAGAAGTAAGTAGTTTTGTCCTTTGGATGTAAGAGGGTCATCGTAGGGTCATCGATTGGTCATTGAAGGCAACCTTTGTAAGGATACCTTAGCATTCGAAGGGACGATCATCATTTAACCGTAGGCTATACCGAAGGGTCATCGAGGGACAAAGGCAACATTCGAGGGACTATGATGATTTAACCGAAGGGTCTTTGCTAAGTGCATCCCCACATTCGTGGGACATGACCATAATACCGTAATATCGTAGGGTAACAAAGAGAGGTCCAAGATCGCATATTTAAAGGCAAAGTTTTACAATTAATTAGATAGCCGTAATCGATTAAGTAATTAGGTCCACGTTAAAATCGATTAAATAATTAGGATGAATCTCCACATTAAAATCAACTAAATAATTAGGATGAATCTCCACATTAAAATCAATTAAGTAATTAGGATGAATCTCCACAAGGGTATCCCACAAATAAAGTGGAATACCTAGCAAGCTACTTGTTCCTGGGAATACGTAAACCCTTACAACATTCAGCACACAGGTCAGAATACCAAATGGGGTGCAATCGAGGATTACACCGCAAACGAGACACAGCAGTATGAATGTCAGACAAAATAACGCATGATTAGCATAGAACAGATTGGATAAGCATAGAATAGAACAATCAAAATATTAGCGACTGTCACGTTCGCCTCTGCCTCGCCTAGCGAAGGCCTAGCGAATACTCGTTACATGCTCGCTTAGCGATGTGCTAGCGAGCGGCTGCGGGTTTTGAATTTCAGAACAGTACGACCTCAACCTGCTGCACGCCTTATGGCATCCAATACATAAATTACATGGTTCAGCATTCACAATGTTCAGGCACACTTAAATTCACATGCAAAACCTCAAATATGTTTATGAATTCAATTATAATATCACATGCAAATTAAGAACATAAAGCGGTAATAGTAATGCAAACCTGTTTGCAATCGAATTGCAACCTTGAATTGGTAAGTCGGATTGAGTTGGGCGGAGGTGACCTTGATGCAGAGGAGTTTCCTTCAGGGTTTCCTTTAGGGTTGCTCTGAATTCTCTGGGTTAGCCTCCAGGGTTTGCTGCGCCTTCTCTCTATCTCCCGTCTTTGTTTCGTTTTTCGTTCTCCTTTTCTGACTGAAATCCTTAGTATTTATAATGCTTTTTCGTGACCTAATGGGCTCAGAATGAAGCCCAGAATTTTCTGGTATTCGCAAGCTTCGCTAGGCGAAGGTTTTGCTCGCCTAGCGAGCAGGCCAGTTTGGGCCATTTTCTGGATTTGGCCATCTGTGTGTTGGGCCTTTGTTCTTTTGGGATCAGTGCCTTGAAAAATAAGTTGGAGTGTCCTGAAAAAATGCCTTGTAATATTAACGGGCAAATTTTGGGGTATGACAGCTGCCCCTGTTCAATTTTCTTGAATCGAGAGAATTAGAATGGTATGTACGCCATTCGTGGTCTGGAGGTGAAAGATTATTGAACACTTAGAATGCCCCAAAATTTCCACTTGTTAATCAACCGTTAGTCTTGATGAAGGTGGGCTTAAAGATACCATCCAGGAAGTTTGATGAATGAGGACTTCAGAGTGCGTCGTACATTAGACGATATCTGAAGACATGGGTGTCATACCGGGTCATACGCTAGACCGTATGGTGAGTCATCCATTAGGCTGTCGACTTCGCCGGGGAGTCATAGTGTTATATGCTGCTGGGGGACAAGGGATCAGAATGGGCCAGACCGTATCTGAATCGCAGAAGGAGTTACTCATCAGGCGGGTGATTTCGCGGGTGACTCCACTGGGGACGAAAGATCAGAATGGATCGTACGCCAGATCGTATCTGAGTTGCAGAATGAGTCGTCCATTAGGCTGTATCTGAGGAAGGTAGAATTAGAATAGATCGTACGCTAGATTGTATCCGAGTTGAAAATCCAAAGGGGTCGTACGTTAGGCCGTATTGGAGTTGCGGAAGGAGTTGTCTGTCAGGCCGCATCTGAGGATGAAAGGGTAGTCGTATGCTAGACCGCGTTTCAGAATGTACCGTGCGCTAGGTAGTATCCGAGGAATAAAGATCAGAATGGACCATACGCGAGATCGTATCTGAGGGGATGAAAATCCAAATGGGTCGTACGCTAGACCGTTTTGGAACAGTTGGAGGGACCATACGTTAGGCTGAATCCGAATGAACCGTACGTTAGGCTATGTCTGACACTATTTGTATATGTTGTATTTACAATAAATGTCTGGGGATGGGCTTAGAGATGCCATCATTAGGAGAATGTCAGGATGAATGTTGACATGGAGTATATCTGAAAGACGTATCTGTAATCGATAAAGATGTCCGTCTGAATGGATCTTTATTTTGACTGTATCAGGAGGATAGTTAACTTGAAAAATAGAGTTAGCTTCGTGCCATGTCATGATGCATGGGATGTTTTATGCTTCTGAAAATAAATGCGAACAATGTATGGATGCGTATGCTGTGAAATGATGCATGAATGAATTATGCATCCAAAAAGTTTTGCCAGGGGAAAATAAATCCCAATATTCTGGTTGGAGATATTTGTACTGATGACCCTTTCTTAGCTGGGGGTATTTGATTTCTGTCTGATGGTAGAAATATCCACTGGGGATGGAAGAGATGATCCGTCTGTCTGGTGATGTCGACCTCTTCTGGGAAATAGCTGGTTCTTGTTGGGGAATAGACTTAGCAATCGGCCTTGTTGGAAAGCATGATTAGACCTTCTCCTTAATCTTGAAGTCTTTTAGTAATTGCTATTGCTATTTTATGCATGTATTTTTGGTAAACATCAATCATATTCAAATGCATATATTAATTCAAATTAAATCAATGGACGTTTACGCAAACAAAACAGAAAAAGTAAAAACAAAATCATCTTTTTGGAAATAAAATTGTATTGATTTTGAACGAGGGCCTATAAACAGGCAATTCGTGTACAGGGAGACAGAAATCCTAGTAAGAGGAAATTGTCAGGAAAACAAAGAGAAAGCTATGCAGAAAAAGTCCTATTGATTTTAATTCCACTACTGTCATTATGTCTTCAAGTATCTCATTCCTTGCTGTTGGATGGAAGTGATTAGCTTGTTCAGTCCTTTGAACTTGGTTGAAGGTGACTGAGAACGGGACATAGTCTTACGCTTTAATCCCTAATTTTTGCCTGGACCGCCTTTCCAGGTTTTCAGTCCACCAGGATACCCTTTTTTGCCCAAGCCACCTTTTCAGGTTTTCGACTCGTCGGGTGTACATTTTTATCTGTTTATCCCTAATTTTTGCCCGAACCCTTTTGGTTCTCCGGGATGCCCTTACTTTTGTCTAGATACGTCGACTTAGCGGGTCTTTTATGCGTAGTATTTTTTAACTATGTCCGCGTTCACCGGATGCGGGAAATCTTCACCATCCATCGTAGCAAGTATTATGGCTCCACCTGAGAATACTTTCTTAACCACAAATGGCCCTTCGTATGTGGGTGTCCATTTGCCCCTGGGATCACCTTGTGGTAGAATGATACGCTTTATTACCAAGTCGCCAATTTGATACACCTGTCTCTTGACTTTCTTATTAAATGCCTGGGTCATGCGCTTCTGATATATCTGCCCATGACAAACAGCCGCAAGTCTCTTCTCATCAATCAAATTTATCTGATCGAGTCGAGTCTGAATCCATTCATCTTCATCTAAACCCGCCTCTTTCATGATTCTTAGAGAGGGAATCTGAACTTCCACTGGTAAAACGGTTTCCATTCCATAGACTAAAGAGGACGGGGTTGCCCCTGTCGAAGTGCGCACTGAAGTGCGATAACCATGGAGAGCAAACGGTAACGTCTCATGCCAGTCTTTGTACGTTACTGTCATCTTTTGTATAATCTTCTTAATATTCTTATTAGCAGCTTCCACGGCGCCATTCATCTTTGGCCGGTACGGAGAAGAGTTATGGTGTTTTATTTTGAACTGTGTGCAGAGTTCAGTAATCATCTTGTTGTTCAAGTTAGTACCATTATCAGTAATGATCCTTTCAGGGATGCCATATCGACAAATAAGACTATTCTTGATGAACCGTGCCACCACATTCTTGGTGACAGAAGCAAATGAGGCTGCCTCTACCCACTTTGTAAAGTAATCAATAGCCACGAGGATGAAACGATGTCCGTTGGAAGCAGTAGGTTTAATCTCTCCAATCATATCAATGCCCCACATTGCAAAGGGCCAAGGGGCTGTCAACACGTTTAATGGAGCAGGAGGCACATGTACTTTATCCGCATAGATCTGGCACTTGTGACAGGTTCTGGAGTGACGGTGGCAATCCGCTTCCATGGTAGACCAATAATACCCTGATCTCAGAATCTTCTTGGCCATCGTATGTCCACTAGAATGAGTTCCAAAAATACCGTCATGCATGTCTTCCATAATCTTTTCTGCTTCCTTTTTATCCACACAGCGAAGCAAGGTCGAATCATGATTACGTTTGTATAATACTCCATTACTCAAAAAGAACTTAGCGGAGAACTTCCTCAAAAATTTTCTGTCATTGATGGATGCCCCTTCAGGGTATTCCTGAGTTTCTAAATATCTTTTTACTTCGTGGAACCAAGGTTTTTCTTCTCCTCCCTCAGTATTAAGTTCATAACAATATGCTGGTTCATCTAATCGTTCAATGGTGATCCTGGGAGCTTCATTATCCCATCTGACTCTGAGCATAGACGACATGGTGGCCAATGCGTCTGCCAACTGATTCTCTTCTCGTGGAATATGTTCGAATGTAATCTCTTCAAAGTATGGGATTAATGTCAACACCCGCTCTCGATAAGGGACGAGATTCAGATGTTTTGTGTCCCATTCTCCTTTGATCTGACTGATTACCAAAGCTGAGTCTCCATACACGCTTAAAAACTTGATTCGCAGGTCTATAGCAGCTCTGAGTCCCAAAATACACGCTTCATACTCAGCCATATTATTGGTGCAATCAAAACATAGTCTAGCAGTGAAAGGCGTATGGCCACCCCTGGGGGAAACGATTACAACACCAACACCATTGCCCAATGCATTAGAAGATCCATCAAAAACCATAGTCCATCGGGATCCCAGTTCGGGTCCTTCATCCGGTCCAGGTTCTTCGTAATCAGTAACAAGCATGACGTCCTCATCTGGGAACTCAAAATTCATAGATTGGTAATCATCCACTGCTTGATGAGCCAAATGATCGGCCAGCACGCTTCCTTTGATTGCTTTCTGGGTAGTATACTGGATATCATACTCTGTTAAAATCATCTGCCATCTTGCTATTCTTCCGGAGAGGGCAGGTTTCTCAAATATGTATTTGATAGGATCCATCTTAGAAATCAACAAAGTGGTATGATTCAACATATACTGTCTTAGTCGGCGAGCAGCCCAGGCCAAAGCACAGCAAGTTCTCTCGAGCAGTGAGTATCTTGTTTCACAGTTGGTAAACTTTTTGCTAAGGTAGCATATGGCATGCTCTTTTCGACCAGACTCGTCATGTTGCCCCAACACACACCCCATTGAATTTTCTAATACGGTCAAATACATAATTAGAGGTCTTCCTTCAACTGGTGGCATCAGAATTGGAGGTTCCTGGAGATACTTCTTGATTTTGTCAAAAGCTTCTTGACATTCGTCATTCCATATCATCTCTTGATTCTTCCTTAGTAGTTTGAAGATGGGTCTGCAGGTGGCGGTCAAATGGGAGATAAATCGGGCAATGTAATTCAACCATCCCAAGAAACCTCTGACTTCTTTATCTGTACGAGGAATCGGCATTTCTTGAATAGCTCTCACCTTAGCCGGGTCAACCTCATTGCGTCACAAACGTAGTTTTCTCCATGTCCTCAGGCGCCATCTTAATCTGATTATAACCTGAGAATCCGTCCATGAATGAGAATACCTTGTGTTGAGCGGTGTTATCTACCAGAACATCAATGTGCGGAAGTGGAAAGTCATCTTTGGGACTCGCTTTATTCAAATCTCTGTAATCTACACACATTCGCACCTTACCATCCTTTTTCGGTACCGGTACCACGTTAGCAACCCATTAAGGATAAGAAGTAACGGCTAGGAAACCGGTGTTAAATTGTTTCATAACTTCGGCTTTGATTTTCTCAGACATTTCCGGGCGCATGCGACGAACCTTCTGCTTAACAAGACGACAATCTTCCTTCATTGGCAGCCGATGCACTACTATATCAGTATCCAGTCCTGGCATGTCTTCATAAGACCAAGCAAAAATCTCTACATAGTCATGTAACATCTGGATCAATCTTTCTTTGACACTGTTTTCCAAGCCTGCTCCTATTTTGACTTCTTTCCTGTCTACCTCAGTACCCAGATTTACAATTTCAATTGATTCCTCATGCGGCTGTATGGTCTTTTCCTCTTGCAGTAACAGTCTGGCAAGTTCACCAGGGACTTCACACTCTTCCTCACTTCCATCCTCGGCTTGGTAGATCGGATTTTCAAAGTCATAATGAACAGTAGTATAACTATTATCAACAGGATCCAGAGTGGGTACGGATCTGCAATTTGTTACGTGAGTGTGTGTAAGAAAACATAGCTTGTTTGGAAGATGACAGGAAAGATAAAGAGCGCAATATTTGAATGCAAAAAGTCCATTGATTTATTGAATGTGAATATGCTTATGAAATGACAACCCCTTAACAAATTAGCTATTGTGCCCCGGGCCTAGGCACAATGCTTTAAGAAGTCAATTGTAAACATTAAAATTAAAAAAATTTGCAACCCTAAAATAGACAATAACAATTACTCCTGACTAAAGGAAATCGGGATAGTGTCTTCAGCCTTCCAATTATTGAGTCTGTCACCAATTGTTGGGAAAATCCAGCTATCCAAGTCGCAATCGCTATCAGCATCTTCTACAACATTAATCTGATTCTTGACTACCTTCTTAGAGCTAAACCCTAGGCCAAATCTATCAGACTTGTATGGTACATTGATCAGTTGACCCCAGCCAGTACGACCACCATCTTCAACCACAGCTTGAGCATCTTTCAGAGAAATCATAGTAGGAGGAGCACGAATAACCTTGGGCGCACTGGAAGTTGGCTTAAGGACAGGATTAGTCGGAGGAACTACTTCAAATGACTGGGACGGAGTCTCAAAGAATTCACCCTCCATCTCGACGTATCTGAAGGTATGTACACTACTGACGATATACTCTTCTTCCCCACACACAGTGACGATCTTACCCTCTATTGGATATCTCAGCTTTTGATGGAGAGACGAAGCTACAGCACTTGCCCCATGAATCCAAGGGCGTCCCAGCAAGCAGGAATAGGCGGGACGAATGTTCATTACATGAAAGGTAGTGTTGAAGACTTGAGGTCCTATCTTGATAGGGAGAACCACTTCACCATGGACAACACTCTTCGCACCATCGTAAGCACGCACCACAATGTCACTAGGCTTCAGTTCAATGCTCTTGCAGTCAAGTTTATCGAGCACGGCTTTCGGTAGCACATTCAAAGAAGAGCCATTATCGATCAACACATGAGACAAGGTGATCCCCTTACACTCAATGGAGATATGCAGAGCTTTATTGTGATTCTTCCCTGCTGGTGTCAGGTCAGCATTGGAAAAACCTAGGCCATTGTCAACAGTCAGGTTAGCAACATAGTTTTCGAACTGATCGACGGAGGTCTCCTGAGGTACATGAGCAGTCTTCAAGAATTTTATCAAGGCATTGGCATGAGATTCAGAAGATAACAACAAGGATAACATCGAGATCTTAGACGGGGTATGCCCCAACTGTTCTACCACATCAAAATCACTCTTGCGGATGATTTTCAGCACTTCTTCCATTTCTTGTTTGGCAATATCTTCAGTAGTAACTTCGACCAGTGTCTCTGACTGAGAAGGGTTGACTGGTTCCTTTCCCCGGTTTTCGGGGACTGGAGGTGAGATCTCTGGAGAAAAGATCCTTCCGCTTCGAGTAATTCTACTAGTCCCAACAATGTCAACGTCATTAGAATTAGCAGAATTATCATCTTGCTTTACACCATGGATGTAAACATCACCTCCATAATTCCACGGAATGGCTTTGCTTGA
The DNA here is from genome assembly GCF_024323335.1 of Lathyrus oleraceus. NCBI lineage: Eukaryota > Viridiplantae > Streptophyta > Magnoliopsida > Fabales > Fabaceae > Lathyrus > Lathyrus oleraceus. The sequence goes on from NC_066583.1 coordinate 248,492,497, forward strand.
GGAATATGGTATTGGGCCAGGTGCAGTAATGATTAGGGGAGCTACCTTGGGTTCAGCAGTAATCTTCATAGGTACTCTAGGAGTGGTAATCTTCACTGGAACTTTGGACCTAGCAATCACAGATATTTCTTCAATAGGGTCTTCCACCTTAGGAACCTTTTCGAAGAGAATTGTATGATCGTCCATCAGCCGTTGAATACCAATTCTCAACTTCAAGCAATCATTGGGTCGGGATATACAAAGATCGCAATTTTCAGCACAACCTGGAAATAAACCAGCTTGCAACAACTTCTTCTTGATGGCCAGGAGAGGAGATGCTAAGTCAGCTACATTAGAAATGTGAGAGTTGTCATCCATAGCATTAACAGCCTTGTCATGATTAGGCATAGGTGCGGTGATGACATTGGGAGTCTCCGGAGGCTCAAATTCAATTTCCCCAGCGTCGATCATATCCTGGATTTTATTCTTCAACGACCAACAATCGTTTGTATCATGCCCGGGGCTATCAGAGTGATACGCACACCTGGCATTGGGATTATAACGAGGAGAAGTAGTGTTGGGATTCGTAGGAGGATCTTTGAGGGTAATCAAATTTGCTTTTAGCATACCCTGCAGTGCCTGTGCTAAAGTCATATTGATCTTGGTAAACTGCCTTCTTGGCCTGTCTTGTCTGTGCTGGAAGTTTTGAGATGGCGGCGCTGCAATCGTAACTGCTCCAATGGTATGGTCATGATTTTTCTTGTTACGACCCTTTTGACCGTACACAGCATTTGATTCGTTCCTCCCCTGGTAGGACCTTTTGGTGCTTGCAGAGGTAGTCGCTTGTATCTTTCCACTTCGAATGCCGCTCTCCACCCGTTCACCTGTCAATATAAGTTCAGTGAAACCCGATGAAGAACTTCCCAGTAGATGGCTGTAGAATGGGCCAGTCAGTGTACCCATGAACATGTCTACTAATTCCCGATCAGTCATAGGGGGTTTGACTCTGCCCGCCAAATCTCTCCATTTTTGAGCATATTCTTTGAAACTTTCTTTAGATCCCATAGTCATATTCTGCAACTGTAGCCGAGTAGGCGCTAGTTCAGAATTATACTGGTACTGCTTGTAGAAAGTTGTTGCTAAATCAGTCCGGGTGCGGATGTTAGAGCTTTCGAGTTGATAGTACCACTCTAACTGTGTGCCAGACAGACTCTCTTGGAAGAAATGGATCCAAAGCTTCCTATCAGTGGTATACGGCTGAATCTTTCTCACATAAGCTCTCAGATGCATCTGAGGACAAGACGCACCATCGTATTTAGTGAAAGTGGGGATCTTGAATTTGCGGGGAATGATCACGTCGGAAACCAGACCCAAGCTTTCAAAATCCAGACCGGGCGCCTTCTGGCCTTCCATCGCTAGCATACGTTCTTCTAGCAACTTGTACTTGCCATCTTTTGGAGAGTACTGTTCATTCTCGTAATCTTCATCGTCGTCCTCATGGTTGAAGAGATCAACATTCTCCTCTTCTGACTCATTCTCTGTTTCCTCTTCTTGATCCTTCGGCATTCTGATCTTGATTCTTGTGACATGTCCTTTAAGCCTTCTTCCCAGGTTGATGTAACTTACAGGTTTCTTGTCTTTCTTCTGCTCCAACAAGAGAGCCTTCAGTTCCTCCTGCCCCTTGGATAAGCTCGAGATCATCTCCTGGAATTGAGCGTTCTGAGCCTGGAGATCTTTGACAGTTTGTTCGAGGGCCATGTTTCCGTTTGCAAGGAAGACCGTGAGAATATTGATCTTTTAGAATACCTGTTATGCAATGTTATGTTATGCTATGCAATGTATGAAATGTTTTCAAGGACTCCTGGAATTTAACTTTGCGTAAACCACCGAAAAGAGCGAAATTTTTATTAATAGTTTCTTTAATCATTGTTCATTACAAGAAATAATAATAAAGTACAATGAAAGCTCAAGTCTCCCAGGGACGGCTTCTTTTTGGGCGAAGATATGTATTGAGTCTTCGTTCCTCATTAAGCTGGCTGGTAAGTTCTAACACTTTCTTCCTTTCAGTACAGAACTGGGCTTCAAAAGTATCCCTTTCCTCTCTCAACTGGATCCAGGATCTCTTCAATTCTTCCACATCGGTAGGCATATATGGATAAGGAATGATCTGAGGAGTACCTCCTTCAACTTCTGGTTCAACGATCAGTGGTCCGACCGCAAGATATGGCATGACGAGTTCACGAGCTCTTGCGCGTACCCATCTGAGATAAGGTTCCATAGGAATAGAGTTTTTCTGTCCTAAAGTGCTTCTTTTCACCATGCCCCAGGCTCGTACAAATCTTTGACGAAGACCTTGGGAATCGTTGTCATAGTCAAACACCGTGCCTTGGATAATCATTTCATGTGGACCATCTCTTCGAGCACAACCAAACTGACGTAGGGCTAAAGCAGGATTATAAGTAATACCTCCTCTTGTCCCCATGAGTGGTACATTAGAGAATTCTCCACAGCGGTCGATGAGGATAACATCTTCTCTAAGGTTGGGACACCAACGGATGTCTGAATAGGAGAGTGACATTATCCTTTGAGACCATTTCAGATTTCGCTCATTCTTCAAGACTGAATGAGGAAGGTGCGAAATAAACCACCTGGACAATAACGGTATGCAGCACATGAGAGTCCCTTGTCTCTTCATAGTACGGGTGTGAAGGGAATGCAAAATGTCTCCAAGCAAGGTAGGCACAGGGTTATGAGTGAGGAATATCTTAATAGCATTCATGTCTTTGAATTGGTCTGGATTAGGGAATAACACCAAACCATAGATTAGTAATGCCAGGACATCTTCGAAAGCATGAACACTCATAATTTTTAGGAATTCTCGGGCCTTATTTATCAGAAATTTGGCAAGTAAACCCTTAACTCCACTTCTTGTTACCCAATTAGTTTCAATGTCGGACTTTGTCACATGTAAAGCCATGGCAACTTCTTCAGACTTCGGAATCTTTTCTAAACCACTGAAAGGTGTTTGATCAAGGATAGGTATCCCCAACAGCCTGGAGAATTCTTCTAACGTGGGCACCAACTGATAATCTGGGAAGGTGAAGCAATGATGTTTAGGGTCGAAGAACTGGAATAGAACTCTCATCATATCTTCTTTGAAACCAGTGGTAACCAGATTGAGGATAGAACCATGTCTCTTGATGAACTGAGCATGATCGGGAAGTCCTGACACCAAATCCTTTAGTTGAGGAGAGATTGCTACAAAATTAATCCGGATGGTCTTCCTGGAAGCCATAGCCTTACAAAACAGAGCAAGGTTAAATCCCTAAGTCCTTGAAATGGTTAGCACCATGTCATGATGTTATGATGTTATGATGTTATGATGTTATGATGTTATGTAAATAACAAGCACAAGCAGGTCACACAACAATCATTCCTAGGTTTTAAGGCTTGCATGAGTTCCATAGGTAAGTACCCTCCCCACTGAAGTTTGGTTGGTTCAACCTGTCCTAGAATAGTAACCGAGTTCTAGAAGGATCTCAAATCATCGACCTTTCCTTAAGTCCACTTCAGTGCAACACCAAGTGGTTGACCAAAATTTCCTTAAAGTCCAATCTCAAAGAGTGTAGTATCGAGTCTCAACCAACCTCAGTCAGAACCGAAGTCAGTTATCTCACTACTTTCTAATGGCTAGGATGAGTCAATTAGGGTTCTAAAGGTCTGGTTAATGTTTTGATGACACCATGCGGAAGCCAAATTTTTCCTCAAGTAAACATGAGGAACATCAGGACATCCAAAGTGTCACATTAACCGTAGCCATCATTTTGACCATTCCAGTATACGCCGGATAGTCGCGATGATCTATTGCTACTTACCTAAGGTACACTAGATCCGGGTGTAGGATCTTTCACTCGAAAATACCCTTAAAAGAAGGAACAATTTGAAAACATAAATGATTTTTTTAAGGTGACCTCTCTTTGTAGTCCCCAGCAGAGTCGCCAGTTCTGTCATACGGTGAACTGACTTTGTGTGTTTTTGCTTTGGAAAGCAAATGTCGCGGTTAGCAAGAGTCGCCACCGACTTTTCTTTTATCCAATAAGGAAAGGTGGAAAAGAACAGGAAAGACCTTAATTTAGATTTTGAGTTCGGGAGGTACATTATACAAAGGGAAGGTGTTAGCACCCTTTGTATCCATGGTTATCCATGGGCTCTTAATTGCTTAATCACTTATGTTTTTCTTTTGTTTGAAAAAAGTGTTTGAGAAGTGTTTAGGAAATGTTTTGAAAAGGAGAATTTAACTTTGTAATGATTCTTGTATGAATGTATACAAAGTGGTTATCTCGTTTAGTTTTGAAGGGTGTGAGGTGTGAGAAGTATTTTAAGTTGTGAGTAAGCAATTAAGAGTTATACCTACCCAAGGTCTTTAGGGGCGTTTCCTATCCTTATGAGGGTAAAACTGTCCTTACTATTGAGAAGTAAGTAGTTTTGTCCTTTGGATGTAAGAGGGTCATCGTAGGGTCATCGATTGGTCATTGAAGGCAACCTTTGTAAGGATACCTTAGCATTCGAAGGGACGATCATCATTTAACCGTAGGCTATACCGAAGGGTCATCGAGGGACAAAGGCAACATTCGAGGGACTATGATGATTTAACCGAAGGGTCTTTGCTAAGTGCATCCCCACATTCGCGGGACATGACCATAATACCGTAATATCGTAGGGTAACAAAGAGAGGTCCAAGATCGCATATTTAAAGGCAAAGTTTTACAATTAATTAGATAGCCGTAATCGATTAAGTAATTAGGTCCACATTAAAATCGATTAAATAATTAGGATGAATCTCCACATTAAAATCAACTAAATAATTAGGATGAATCTCCACATTAAAATCAATTAAGTAATTAGGATGAATCTCCACAAGGGTATCCCACAAATAAAGTGGAATACCTAGCAAGCTACTTGTTCCTGGGAATACGTAAACCCTTACAACATTCAGCACACAGGTCAGAATACCAAATGGGGTGCAATCGAGGATTACACCGCAAACGAGACACAACAGTATGAATGTCAGACAAAATAACGCATGATTAGCATAGAACAGATCGGATAAGCATAGAATAGAACAATCAAAATATTAGCGACTGTCACGTTCGCCTCTGCCTCGCCTAGCGAAGGCCTAGCGAATACTCGTTACATGCTCGCTTAGCGATGTGCTAGCGAGCGGCTGCGGGTTTTGAATTTCAGAACAGTACGACCTCAACCTGCTGCACGCCTTATGGCATCCAATACATAAATTACATGGTTCAGCATTCACAATGTTCAGGCACACTTAAATTCACATGCACAACCTCAAATATGTTTATGAATTCAATTATAATATCACATGCAAATTAAGAACATAAAGCGGTAATAGTAATGCAAACCTGTTTGCAATCGAATTGCAACCTTGAATTGGTAAGTCGGATTGAGTTGGGCGGAGGTGACCTTGATGCAGAGGAGTTTCCTTCAGGGTTTCCTTTAGGGTTGCTCTGAATTCTCTGGGTTAGCCTCCAGGGTTTGCTGCACCTTCTCTCTATCTCCCGTCTTTGTTTCGTTTTTCATTCTCCTTTTTTGACTGAAATCCTTAGTATTTATAATGCTTTTTCGTGACCTAATGGGCTCAGAATGAAGCCCATAATTTTCTGGTATTCGCAAGCTTCGCTAGGCGAGTGGCATAGCGAAGGGTTCGCTAGGCGAAGGTTTTGCTCGCCTAGCGAGCAGGCCAGTTTGGGCCATTTTCTGGATTTGGCCATCTGTGTGCTGGGCCTTTGTTCTTTTGGGATCAGTGCCTTGAAAAATAAGTTGGAGTGTCCTGAAAAAATGCCTTGTAATATTAACGGGCAAATTTTGGGGTATGACACCAATGTAGGCAACAAGATTGAGTTGCTTTGAGGTTAACTCGAAGCAACTCAGTTCATGATCCTCAAAATTCAAATCCATGTATCTTTTTATATACTTGAAATTGGAGAAAGTTGAGGCCAGATTCGAGCTCCTGAGCATTTTTTCTTTAAATCCATGTCCTTGTTTTTCATTTTGGTGGTGGTTGGTGGTGGACCACTCCGATGAGGTTCACCGGAGAAGAAGACCGGAGCCTAGCTCCGGTGATGTATTGGCAATGTCATGAACCATCAAATCTTCCTCCTAGCTTCTAATCTTAGCCATCTGTTTTAATTACCACGCGTGTACACGCGTTGACTGAAGTGTTGGTGGAATGTGCGCTTCTGGCCAACAGATCTGCCACCTCAGTTAATGAGGGAGATCTAATGGACCTTGTTTTTTTTTTGTATTTTCTGATTTTTATTTAATTACTTTATTTTGATTAATTCATAATAATTTCATTTTTAATTCAAAAAATATGGGACTTTCACCAAAACTCTTTAAATGTTTTTCTCTTTCATTTTCTGAATTAAAATCATTTTTTGGATTAATTTTGATGTTTTTCATGAATTAAATGTTTTTGTGCATATTTTTAATTGTTTAAAAATACTTCTGACTTTTCAAAAATCATGAAATTTTTTGTCTAAGGTCCTTTGATCTTGTTTGACCTAGGATAAATCTCTTGGCCATTTGTTTGGTGTTTTGAAGAGATTTTAGGTTTTGACCAAACTAATTCGTATTTTAATGCATTTTTTAATTGATTAATTGTGTAGAAATTATGTTGAGCCATTTTTATGGTCTTGTGATGTTGGACTATTTGTTTGGGCATTGGTCAAGGTTGATTTGACTTTTGTTGGATTAAAATCATTTGATTTAGGGGATTGATGAAATGTACATTTCATCTCCCAAAATGAATAAATGATTTTAATTTGACAAAACTCCTCCCATGACCAATTTGTGTTTCTCTCACCCCCCCCCCCCCCCCCTCTTCATCTTCATCCATATTCTTTTCCATTCCTTTCATTGACCAATGAAATCTCAAATATCATAAGGCTAATTGGTTCATCAATGACCTTGTGTCAGATGAACCAATACAAGTATGGATGAAATAGGTCCACCCCTCTTGATCATTTGTTTTAGTGTGTGGTATGTTTTAGGAGTTTGGTTCATGATACCAAATCTCTAACATGCATTAACACCTAAATTTTTATTGTCCGGCCTCAGATAGTTGTGACTTCTACATAAGTCGAATTACGATTGCTTAACATAGAGCTAAACTTGACCCTAAAGGCATAGCATTCTAGTAAGTGAGATTGTAAGTCTCCTATCTTTCATGGTATTATGTGGAAACTTGGCCTTTTTTCCTCCCTATGGAAGATGTCTTGGTTCAAGGATCCATGCTTGTGAATAGATGGTTGAGTGTTCTCCAAAGAATGACTTAATCAATTAAAAAGCAAAACACTACTAACATTCAATTAACTTTGACTAACATTTGACTAACTCTTATTAATATTGCTTTACTTTCAAGTCATTTACTTTATGCAATTTAATTCTCAGCTATTTATCATTCATTGCCATTTACATCTCATTTAAATTGTTTATGTTCATGCCATTTTCACTTTGCTCATTTGAGCCATATATTGTGATTATATATATTTGTTTGTGCATTTTGATCTTTGTTTGTGGTCTTAGGACCTTAAAATACTTAATAAACAACAAAAACCCTAAAAATGTTTGGTGGATTGTTGATCTTGATATGAACTATTGGACTTAGGATTAGGCAACGTTCCCTGTGCAAAAAGGACTTGGCCAATGCCAACATTCTGAAATCAAGTTATTGTGAAATGAGCCTTTATCTAATGCAAGTCTTGGGGTTTTATTTAAATTCATCTGCTACATTGTCTTGGTGCAAACTGTTATTTTGATCTTGTGTCTAATTCTTTATTCTGAGTTGATCAAGGAGCATTTCATCTGATACATGAGAAGATAAAGAAGACTGCTAGCTGTCGCAACGCGAAAAACAACCGGCGGGAAAAATACAGAGCCGCCACCGACGATATTCATCCTATGACGGAAAGGGAGCGCAGGACTACGCAAGGGGGAGGTATTAGCACCCCTCACGTTCGCCGTACTCGACGGGATCCACGCTCAAAAGATAGCTCAAAGAATAGGAAAAGATTGCTAATAAAACTGCTCAAAGAAATCTCACAAACTGGAATAATAAACAGGTGGATGAAGAAAGAAAACGGAGGAAGTGGACTCGGCAGGATGTCACATCCTGGGCCTACGTAGTTTGTCAGAAACAAACATCAGAGTCAACGTAGTTCGGAGGAAGGGGAGACATGCTCGATAGGGTATCGCATCCTATGTTTATGTATCTTCTCTATCCATAGGAGAATCAGAGCACTCGTAGCTCGGCTAACGCACGCCGAAACAAAACACAAAAAAGAGACGCTGAGACGTCAAAAGAAACACTCAAAAGGAAACAGAATGCCAATACATGGACTTACGCCTGACTCCCAACAACAACAAACAAGGAAACAAAATGCCAATACATGGACTTACATCCAACTCCGAACAATAGCAAACGCTAACCAGCGAACACCGAAGAAAAAGGTTATCAGATTACCCCAACAAAGTAACCAAATATCCAAAGATGAACCCCAAAGATGAACCCCAAGTGAACAATCATCACAAATGAACCCCAATATGAACCCCAATGATAACAGAAGAAATCCCCAAGGTATGAACGTACAACACATGCACACGCTGAACAAACGAGTACTCACACCAAAGAAACAAATAAAGGGTACACACACACAAAACAACAAAAAAAGAAAAAGTTTCCCGGAGAGATTGCTTACAACCTCTTGCCTACGTATCTCATCTGCTATGAGAATCAGGGCGACGTAGTTCCCCTTAACAGGGGTACAACACTCTCCTAACCAGAGACCAGGGAAACAACAAACTAATAGGGAGACTAAGACTCGAGCCTAATAGTTGTCATGCCATCAATATCCCTAAATTGAGGTCTCTAACAAGAATCCTACTTCCTCAAAAATCAATCATACAACTCCTACAGAAATGGAGATGAGAAGAGGAAGGCAGATAAACACACCAGCACAAGTGAACAAGCATCACACACTATATCCATACAAGAGGCCCAAACAATGGGTAGGCTTTAGTCAAGAGGGGTCATATCAACCTCGACAAACAACCCAAACTGTAATGGGTAATCTGTAGCTCTTAACCACTGACATTGAACGTTAGGGTGAAGCTGATCAAAATGGTAATGAGGATGAGACCTCATGCTCTTAACCTTGGCTAGGGTGAGCTCATGACAAAGAAAGCGTGGGGATCCAGAAAGTGGGATCCTATTCCACTTGACAAACACTGGACAAAGATCTTGGGCACATGTTCAGAAGCATCAGCACGTAGTGCGAGCATAAAGAACGACTCACTGAATAACGGGGGATTGGCTACTAATCCCTTTTATCCGTCAATTGCCTCAACTCTTGGAGGTCTTATCAAATGTCACATGCCTCATCTTGGAGGTCTTTGGCACAAATGTAAACAAACACAAACAGAGCCTCTGAAGGAGGACTTGCCAGCAAAATGTCTGCCAAAAAGGTGACAGGACTTCCAGACTACATGAAGTAAGAAGCTAACTACCTGAGTGGTGTATCAACCATAATCCAAAGCTCAAGCAAGAGCTAAAAGCAAACAACTAAGGTACCTGTACAAAAACTAAACAGTTAATATTTCAGTCAGAAAACCAACAGACAAACAGTGAAACCATTCACAGTTACACAACTCAATGAACAATGCTCAAGCACTCAAATGAGCTCATGAGTTCACCACATCCAAACAAACCTACAAAACAAACATATGTTAGAACTCAAATCATTTGCATCTCACAAAGTGAGAACAAACTCAACCATCAATGCTAAATGTCCAAACCTGAAACACAAAGCACAGTTAGTTTATGCACAAAACACTAGTATAAAGACTAAGTTCAAAACCAAACCAAATGATCAAAACAGAACCCAATCTTTTACATAATGCACATTCAAACAATCAACAAAGTATCCTCAAAAGGACCAACATCAATTCAAAAAGCAAGTATCTCAAATGGCCTATGCTATGCAATGATCACAAATTGTGCACAAAGTGAACTTCCAATTTAGAAAATCCAAATCAGAACAGAAATGCATGCAATGACCTTGTAGCACCTCAAATTTGCACCTATCATTGTACATACATTTTCATATTAGGTCATAACATTAACATAGTCCACTGCATAGCATTGCATTGTCCTTTGCCCCAAGTGCAAGATCATCAGACAAGATTAGGTCAAACTGATCAGGAGATCAGTCAATCAAGCAAGCAAGTGCAATTTTCATTGAGACAAGGCCCTAGGGTTGGTCCAACATGTTCACATGACCTAGGGGTCCTTTGGAAGTGTTTTGGTCAAAGATAGGATGCTCAGAAGTCATCAGTCAGTGTGCAGTCTACTAGAAACCCTAGAAAGTCAACTGTTGGTCAATGGTGCATTTAATCAGTGATTGGATGGTGGGAATTGGTTTGAGAGGCCTCATTCATGTCCATATAAGCCTCATATAACATGTCAAACATCATCATGGAAGAATTTGAAGCCAGACAAGAAATTTCCAAAAATAGAAAGTTGACCTGTAATTGGAATTTGCCAAAAATGGAAACTCTTGATCCTCAAACTTACATCATGATACAAGCTTCAAATGAATTTTTGCCCAACATGAAAGTTGAAGATCTTGTTCTCCCATTTCCAAAAAGTCCAAGAACACTCAATTCCCATGTATGGTTGGCAAGTTATGATCAAATCATTTTCAGAATTTTTTGAACTTCAAAAGGCCATATCTCTCAAACCATTTGGCCTAATTGGGTGGGGTTTTTTGCAACAAGTCACATTTGAAGCCCTCTTTCCAAATATGTCATCACCATTTACCAAAACTCAACCAAGCAAAATGGCACTTTTTGAAGTAGCATGAATTATTTAAGTGAGGTAGAAAAATGAACTTTTGAAATAAACATTTCCAATGACTTTTACCACTTGGAATGTTTCAGAAATGATATTTAGACTTTGTTGGAAGCCCAATTCGTGCACTTTCATACACCCTTTGTAAATTGGCATGGTTTTAGCAAAATGGTCCAAACATGTCATTATGCAAAGTGTGATTAACTTTTCCATTAGCCAACTAATGCCAACCTTAAACAGAGAATATATACCTCATTCTCACTCTGAAAAAGCCCTAGCAGCCTCACTCACAAACAGAAAAAAGCATTTGCTCTCAAAAACCATTTTCTTCATTTTTCGAAAATTCTGCTGAAACCTAAAGGAACTCGTGCATTGCCTGCTTGTTCCATCATTCACCAACCGATTGTAAGCATTTCCATGCCCTGTTTCTCAACTGTAACCAAAGGCAAACCCTGTTCCATTGAAGAGCATTTCAATGGCAGTCCTCGATTTGAGCTAAGAACAAAGTTGTTGGGCCAAATTCCTTCGACCATTCATCATTTGAAAGCTTGCTGGACATCTGTTTCACCTCAACATAGCCAAACAACATCAGAATTTCAACTGTTCTTCACTTTTGGTAAATTTTCGACTCTCATTATTTGCAAAACCATGCTATGCCTTGTATAGATCCTTTCTTGCTGGTCATTTTGAGCTTTAAAGCATTGAAAATGGTTGAGTAATTATGAAGTTATGTGAAGTTGAAAGTTGATGTTCAAATGAGTTCTTGATTGATGCTTGCTGTGTAGCTCGATTCCATGAAAATGAATGTTAGTTTCATGATGTGTGTTGCTTGCTGAGTCTAATGGTATGCTATTTGTTCATTTCTGTGACAAAATTTTTCCACGATTTCTTGAGGAAGATGATGATACACTGTAGACACAAACCCTATTTCCAAAACCCAGAAACTCTGTTTGCATCGTGTATTTTTTTGTCTTGCATGGAATTGTCCTGTTACATCGCCCATGTCCAATAACCGAGTGCCACGCCCATGACCGCCACGCTGCGTTTCATTAAACGTTCAGCAAAATTACAAATATGCCACGGCCTTACTTATTTGGTTATTTAAATCATTATTTTTGCAATATTCATTTCATTTTGTACTCAAACTTGCAAAAATCATAAGTCAACCATTGTTAATCCAAATTTCATGAGAATTTTTGCTAATTGTTCATCTGGATCTCTAGTTTTTAATCATAATTTTTCCAGAATTTTTGCATGAGTGAATTTTAAATGGTGCTAGGGTTTATGACATGTGCTCATATTTTGTACACTTTGCCAAAACATTTGTGAAATGATGATGCTTTGTCCAATGGATTTGAAATTTTTTGTGCTTAAACTAGACACATTCATGGTGATTTTGGTGTAGAGTTTGTGAATTTATCATTGCTGGTTTGTGAGTTATGATTTTTTGAATTAGGGTGTGACAATTTGTGTCACACCATTGATGTCCAATTTCATGATTTTCATTACCATGCTTATTGAACTCAAATTGCTTTGAATTTTTGCATGAATGAACTTATGGATGTCCAGTTTACATGTGCTTTTTTGTGGAATTATTTGTGGCATTTCCTAATTGTTTGAGATTTTCTCCCCTGTTTGGTCATATGTTGACTTTTTGTGACACATGTTCCCATTTCATTTGTGAAATTCTCATACATTATTGGATGAACTTGAAATTTGACATGTGATTATTAGACATCTTAAGCTTTGTCATGGTGTTGATCCCATTCATTTCTCATATGCTATCACTGTTTTATGATTTATTGAAGTTGGTGCATGTTGGGTTGACTTCTTTGAGCATGCTTGAACTTGCCTTGCCTTTCTGATTTTCATTGACCAACTTCCCTTTATCCAAATAAGCTGAAATTTGGTGTGTTTACCATGCTATGGATTATGTTTGACCATGATTTATTTGATGATTTTTTGGATTGTTTATGATTGGTTTTGAACTGAGTCTTGCTGTTGACTTCTATGAGCTTCCATATGCCATGCTTTGACCTAATTTGCTTATGAAATGATGATGATGAATGATATGATTGTGGAACCAATTGAGTTTGCTTCTTGATTGTTTGAATATGATTTTGATTGGATTTCATTTTCTGTTTTGACTTTCTCATCCCCTTTTGACCCTAGGCTTGTCCTAGTGGTCCTGTTGCTCATGTTTGAGTTCATTTTTTCAGGATAAGAAGCAATTGCCCAAAGAAACTTATACAAGTTGAATGAGTTTGATTTGATTATCATGACTAACTTGTTGGTTTTGTAGGTTGCTTGGCTCATGTGCCTTGAGCCTTGTGCATTGCACATTTAATTGATTGTGTGACTGTTGATCTCTATCTCTTTCTGCTTTAACTTTGACTTGTATACTGATGTTGTCTGACTGATTTCAGGTACTTTAGTTGCTTTTAGTTCCTTGTGAACTTTGCTTTGCTTTGCTTGATAAGCAATTTGCATTGAGGTATAACTTCTTTACTTCATGTAGTCTGGAAGACCTGGCCTGTTACTTGGCCAGGCAACTGTCTGAAGTCCTCCTTAAGAGGCAATGTTTGTGACTGTTTACATTTGTCCTTGTATAGAGTCAAAGACCTCCTAAGTGAAGAGGCAATTGGCAGAACCCAAGGGATATGCAATCTATCCCCTGCTATTCTGTGTGTCATCTGTTTTGCTCGCACCACTGTGTGATGCATTGCAGATACAAACCCAAGATCTTGTACAATTGTACAGTTGAGTCAGTTTTAAATGTGTAGAAGGGTTTCCCCTTTCTGAACCCACACATTCTTGTCTTAAGCTCTCCCAGGCCAGGGATAAGAGCTGTGAAGTCTTATCTTCACTCACCTTTCATCTGCTTCACCTTAGCCCCTCAATGGCAAGGTTAAGAGCTAACACTACCCAGTTCCAGTGGTTTGTTTGTTGAGGTTGATATGACCCCTCGACTAAAACCTAACCTTGTTTGAGCCCATTGCTTGCATATAGTGTGTGCTACTTGTGCTTGTGTGTTTGTTTGACTTGCTTCCTGTGCAAGTTAGGTAAGGTGTGGCTTGCTTCCTGTGCAAGTCATGTTTAGGATAGGCTTGCTTCCTGTGCAAGTTAGCTAGAAACCTTAACTTAGGGACGACTTTGCATGACAACATCTAGGCTCGAGTCGTAGTCTCCCTAGTGTTGTGTCTCCCTCTGTTATCTGGTTAGGCTAGTCCTTTTTCCCTGCGTAGGGGAACTACGTCGCCCTGATCCTCATACCAGATGAGGTACGTAGGCAGGAGATGAGCTGATCTCTCCGGGCGCCCTTTTTTTCTTTTTTTTGTGTGTGTTTGGCAACTATTAGGCTCGAGCTCTAGTCTCCCTATTAGTTTGACCTTTCAACCTTTTGTGTTCCTTTCGACGTCTCAGCGTCTCTTTTTGTTTGCGTGGCAACTATTAGGCTCGAGCTCTAGTCTCCCTATTAGTTTGCGTGTTCATCCTTTGTCCCTGCGTAGGGGAACTACGTCGCCCTGATCCTCATACCAGATGAGGTACGTAGGCAGGAGATGAGCTGATCTCTCCGGGCGCCCTTTTGTTTTGTTTGTGTGAGTTGTTTCTCCTTTTTCTGGTTGGAGTCCGACGTAAGTCCAGCGATTGGCAGTTGGTTTCCTGTGTGTGTTTCGGTTCGGATGCTGATGTAAGTCCAGTGATTGGCATTCAGGCTCCACGTTTGCCTTTGCCTGTGTTTGTTTGTGTGCGTGTCAGCCGAGCTACGAATGCTCTGATTCTCCTTCGTCCAAGGAGATACGTATGCATAGGATGCGATATCCTAGCGAGCATGTGTCGTTTCCCCAGTCCGAACTACTTCGACTCTGATGTCTATGCCTGATAGACTAAGTAGGCCCAGGATGCGGTATCCTGCCGAGTCAGTCTTGTCTGTTTTCTTGTGTCTCTTTCAGCCAGTGTGTGTGTGTTTGAGCAGTGTTTTAGCAACCATTTTCCTTCCTTTTGTGCGTGGATCCCGTCGAGTACGACGGATGCGTAGGGGTGCTAATACCTTCCCTTCGCATAACCGACTCCCGATCCCATTCTCTTTGGCTTGGGCAGCTAAGCGTTTGCGCCAGTACATGATAAATCATACGACTTGGTTGATATCCAGAATGGATCCAATTAAGTATATCTTCGAGAAGCCTGCTTTAACTGGGAGGATTGCCCGTTGGCAGATGCTGTTGTCTGAGTATGATATTGAGTATCGAACTCAGAAAGCTATCAAAGGAAGTATCTTGGCTGACCATCTAGCGCACCAGCCAATTGAAGATCATCAGTCTGTTCAGTATGACTTCCCTGACGAGGAAATTCTGTATTTGAAGATGAAAGATTGCGATGAGCCTACACTTGATGAAGGTCCAGAACCTGGTTCCAGATGGACGATGGTGTTTGATGGCGCTGTTAATCAATATGGAAATGGAATTGGGGCAGTAATTGTTAATCCCCAAGGATCGCACATTCCATTTACAGCAAGGCTAACTTTCAAATGCACGAATAATATGGCGGAGTATGAAGCCTGTATTATGGGACTTGAAGAATGCATTGACTTAAGAATCAAATATCTTGATGTCTATGGTGATTCAGCTTTGGTTGTCAATCAGATCAAAGGTGAATGGGAGACAAATCAACCAGGTCTCATCCCATACAGAGATTATGCAAGGAGAATTTCAACTTTCTTCACAGAAGTTGAATTTTATCATATTCCTCGAGAGGATAATCGGATGGCAGATGCCCTTGCTACACTTGCTTCCATGATCGTTGTCAGATGGTGGAATGACGTTCCCAATATTACTGTGATGCGCTTGGACAGACCCGCTCACATATTTGCAATTGAAGAAGTGAAAGATGACAAGCCTTGGTACTTTGATATCAAGAATTTCCTCCAGAACCAGGTCTACCCGCCCGGGGCATCTGTGAAAGACAGGAAAACTTTGAGAAGGTTGTCAGGCAGTTTCTACCTCAGTGGTGAAGTGCTGTACAAGAGAAATTTTGATATGGTTTTGCTCAGATGCGTGGATAGACACGAAGCAAACCTGTTGATGACTGAGGTCCATGAGGGTTCATTTGGTACTCATTCCAATGGACATGCCATGGCTAAGAAGATGTTAAGAGCAGGCTACTATTGGCTGACAATGGAGTCTGACTGTTGCAAGTATGTGAAGAAATGTCACAAGTGTCAAATTTATGCGGATAAGATTCATATTCCTCCGACACTCCTGAATGTGATTTCATCACCATGGCCTTTCTCTATGTGGGGAATCGACATGATCGGTATGATTGAGCCGAAAGCGTCCAACGGACATCGGTTTATTCTCGTAGCAATTGATTACTTCACCAAATGGGTTGAAGCCGCGTCGTACGCGAATGTAACCAGACAGGTGGTTGTGAAGTTTATCAAGAACCAGTTGATTTGCCGTTATGGTGTGCCAGAGAGGATCATTACTGATAATGGATCCAACCTGAATAACAAGATGATGGACGAGTTGTGCGCTGAATTCAAGATTGCACACCATAACTCCTCTCCTTACAGACCTAAGATGAATGGGGCTGTTGAAGCTGCTAATAAGAATATCAAGAGAATCATCCAGAAGATGACTGTCACCTACAAAGATTGGCATGAGATGCTGCCATTTGCTTTGCATGGATACCGTACGTCTGTACGCACTTCAACAGGGGCAACCCCTTTCTCTCTTGTTTATGGCATGGAAGCCGTTCTCCCAGTAGAGGTGGAGATCCCATCAATGCGAGTCTTGATGGAAGCCAAGTTGACTGATGCTGAATGGATTCAGAGTCGATATGACCAGTTGAATTTGATTGAAGAGAAGCGATTAACTGCCATGTGCCATGGTCAGTTGTATCAGCAAAGAATGAAAAAGGCATTCGACAAGAAGGTCAAGCCTCGCGTGTTCCGAGAAGGTGACCTTGTGCTCAAGAAAGTTTTGTCTTTCGCGCCCGACTCCAGGGGCAAGTGGACTCCAAACTATGAGGGTCCATATGTTGTTAAGAGAGCCTTTTCAGGCGGAGCTTTGATGCTTACAACAATGGATGGGGAGGATTTCACTCGTCCTGTGAATTCAGATGCAGTTAGAAGATACTTTGCCTAAAAAAAAAAAAAAAGAAAGAGTATATGCAAAAATGAAAAAAAAAGAGAATGAAAAAAACAGAATTGCTCGCTAAGTTGAAAACCCGAAAGGGCGGCTTAGGCAAAAATGAGCGTCTCGGTGGAGAACCCGCAAGGGTAATCCAGGCAAAAATTAGAGACTTGAAAAAAAAAAAAAATATATTTGCATCCCGCTAGATTGAGTACCTCACTCTGGGGCAATCTAGGTAAAAGTTAGGGATTTTTGGCAAGTAACTGCATCCTGACAAGACTTTCTGGTTCACAGTCGTCATTTCGTCAGAAGATTCCCGATTCGTCGTCAACCGAAACTTCGGATACATCGAGATTCAAATTGGTAGAGAAAGGATCATTATGTTCAATGTAGCCCTCTTCCAATATATATCACTGATTTCAAATTTGTACAGATCTATGGAGTCTCGCCATTTGCAGGCTACCATTCTATCAAATCAATTTGAGCTTTTTATCCAAGTTATTTGCACTCTTATTTGTTTCAATTCAACAAATGTTTTGCATGTTTTAAATTGATAAAATGTCATTGTTTTATACAAATCAAATTTTTCAAAATTTTTGTTTTAAACAAATTGAACATTCACAAAATTGAAAGGATACTCGAGAATATCTCAGTGCTCTCCCGAGGGTGGCATGATTCCCAACAGGTAAGACATTTGTTCATATTCCTGGTTTGGTGGTATCTTCTTTCTTCAGATCTTTGTTGGGGTTGTTCCTCAGACAAAGTTGTTGTTGGGGCTGTTCCCCAGTACAGTCGCAAGTGATTTGTTGTTTGAAGACTTCGTTCTCTCCAGCAGCAGTTCCCCTAGCATGGGCTTTTCTTGTAGAAGTTTCGGCGGTCGATGGTTTGTTATCTTGGTGCCCCGTCACTTTCTCCAGTGGGTCGTATGCCCCAGACTTTATTTGTCTCCTCAGCACAGTCATGAGTATAACTGATTGATTGATACTCCCCTCGGAGTCGCGAGTAAAGCTGTTATTAACATCCCCACCAGAGTTGCAAGTGGAGCTGTTACCGCTTTTCCCCATGCAGTGTGCCAGCAGGATTTGTCTGTTTCCTCAGCACGTTTGTTTTCTTTTGAAGACTCGGTAAGTCAGTGGTTTGATACCCGGTACTTTACCCTTTCCCCGGCGAAGTCGTCTGTGGAATTGTTGCTATCTCTCCATCAGAATTTTTCTCTCTAGCAGAGCAGGATTTATTTTCCTGAGCAGTTTTGATTTGGGTTGACATCCCCGTTTTGCAACCATCTTTTCTTCAGCTATAGTCTGCAGAATGTTTGTTGTGGCAGTTTCGCCAGTTGAATACTTCTTTCAATCCCCGTATGGTCGGATGAGGGCTTTGGCCTCCAGTGAACGGATCTTTTTCCTGACTGTTTGTGATCCCCAGTAGAGTGGCTTATATTGCAGAATCTACTTGTCGTGATCAGTTTGCTATGTATATCCTCCCCAAGTGGAGTGGTTTGTTGCAGAATCTACTCGTTTGATCTGTCCTCCCTCAGTGGATTATTTCCCAAGAGAGTAGCCGACAGTTTTCCCCAATAGAGTTGCTTATGCAGTTAGATTCTATTTGGATGATATCATTCTCCCTCAGTGGGTTGTCCCCCAGTGGAGTTATGTGGAGTTGCTTCTACAGCAGTTCGTACTTATGCACCCCCCTTTGTTTCTCAGTTGACACTGGGATCCCCTGCAGATATACTTTGGGATTTATCTTGTTCCCCTACAGATTCGTCTTGGTGGCTGTTTTGCCCGTTGTGACTTTCTGTACCCTGATTGGGTTGTTTCCTGATATCTTATCTTCTCTGCTTCTTCAGCAGTACTTGCAGATCTTTGCTTTACAGCATGTAGATCTCCGCAGATTGGCCCTCCAGCTGGTTTTTTCCCCTGGAAGTATAATACCGGACGTTTTGGTTCCTGAACCTGTTTGTGTTAGAATTGTCTGTTTTGTCAGCATTCATCAAACATAAGCATATTCATGCATATTCATAAACATTCAGATATTCATGTTGCATTTCTCGCCATATATCTTTTGTTTGTCGTGTCTCCTGCTATGGTGATATAGATCTCTTTACAGATCTCCCCAAGCAGATGTCGGGTGTTTAAAAATCTCTCCATATAGAGTCAACCCCATAAGCAGAAAATGTTGTTTTTCCTTCTGCAGTTCCCCACTGAGATATATCCTCGTGGATGACGGTTTCTTCCGTTTCCTCCCAACACGTATATTGGGATGGATTTTCCTATTTGAGTTATATCCTCATTAGGACGTGTCTTTATTCAGTCCGTCTTTTCGGATCATTCCCGAATTGGCTATTTGTCAAAAATCTTGTGCTTCCCAGTGGGTTGTTCCCCAGCGGAACGTTTTTTGGGCCTCTGCCTACAAACCAGCAGTTGTAAGTCCTACTTTTCCTGGCTTTCCTAACAGAATTTGTGGTTATACACCTTTTATTCTCCAGCCAGAGTTTTGGTTTTCTACCTACTACCCGGTAGTTGCAAATCCTATTTTCCTGCTCTTCAGCAGTTTGTGGTTTGTTATAAACCCTATTTTGGTTTCCCGTGCGGATTTGTGATTTGTTCTATCCCCACGCGGAGTTTGTTGGTCTTCTACCCCGTATTCGGTAGATGTAAACCCTAATTTTGTGGTTATCTTCATCCAATATTTGATGATGATTTTCCTTTGCTTGTGTAAGTTGCTCAGATCAGCACTTATATCCTCAGCAAATCTTTTGTGGATAATTGCCGTATGCTAGCAATTTTATCCCCAGTGGGTCTTTTCACCGTATGCTAGTGATTTGTTCCCCGGATCATTGATTCTTTATCAATGCATCCCCAGATATTTCTTTTGTCGATAATTGCCGGATGCTTGCAATTTATCCTCAGCAGTTCGCCTTTCATTTACCCCTTTGTTGGTAATGTCTGTTGCTTTTTTGATTGGTCATCATTATATACCTAATATGATATCCCGATGCCTTTCTGTTCGGTCGATTTATCCTTTGTTAACCCAGTAACCGGTTGTGGATAATCTTCCATGCGAGTATATTATTCACGGTCTGCCGGTAATGAATAGTATATCTCATGCACTCTTCAGTCGAAGCCTTTTGTGTTTCCCCAGTCGAGTAAGATTCGTTATTTCCCTTTGCGGAGTCGAATATCTTTGTTGTTGGATAATTGCCGGATGCTTGCAATTTATCCCTTTGAGTTGTCTTTCGTTTACCCGTATGCTTGGTATCGATTGTCTCTCTTTTTGGTTAGTCACCTATTATATACCCAGTAACCGGTATCTCTGGTGTCTTTTCCTTTCGAGTATATTATTCACGGTCTGCCGGTAATGAATAATGTATCTCATGCGCTCTTTAGTTGGAATCCTTTGTTGATTTTCCCCAACTGAGCAAGATTCGTATTCTTTGTAGGATCGAATATCCATCCTTTAACCAGTTTGTGTTTTGGATGATGAGTGTTTTGGAAGTGAAATCCAATTCACGTTTTCGGTAGATCACCTATTATATGCCCAGTAACCGGTATCTCTGGTGTTTCTTACCATGCGAGTTTATTATCTACGTTCTGACGGTAATAGGTAATATATCTCATGCGAGTATCTTATCCACGGTCTGCCGGTAATGGATATTATATCTCATGCACTCTTTGGGTTTGTGTCACCATTTGAGTAAGATTCGTTTTCCGTTGTGGATTCGAATGTCCATCCTGTAAGTCGATTCGCTTTTTCAAGCTCTCCTTTCGGATGATGAGTGTTTTGGAAGTGAAAACCAATTCACGTCTTCGGATTTTATCCTATAAACAACCCAGTAACCGGTTCAGGATAATTTTCCTTTCGAGTATATTATTCACGGTCTGCCGGTAATGAATAATATGTCTCATCTGAGTATTCTATCCACGTTCTGACGGTAATGGATATTATATCTCGTTCGCTCTTGAGTCGATCTTTTGATTATTTTCCCCTCAGAGTAAGATTCATTTTCCTTGTGGAATTGAATGTCCATCCTAAACAAGTTTGCTTTTCTAGCTCTCTTCAGGATGATGAGTGTTTTGGAAGTGAAATCCAATTCACGCTTTGGTCGGTCACCTATTATATACCCAGTAACCGGTATCCTTGGTGTTCCTTCCTTTCTGCTCCCTATCATGACCTCGGTCCCCCTGTGGAGTCAGATTTTCCTGAGTTTGTTACCCGTATGCCTGGTAATGTCTCATTTGCTTTGTTGCTTCCCCAGTGGAATTTTCTTTTGCTTCTCCTCAGGAGTCAGCTTGTGTCTCTCCAATGGATTTATTTTCCATTTGGAAATCTTTTCCCCGTGTGAGTCCTTCACTCCCCAGTGAGTTCTCCTGTCTGTTTTCTGTTATTTTCCTAATCAGAGTCGTGTTTTGTTCGCGTTATGTCAGTTTTGTTTTTCCCCAGTTTAAAGTCGTGTCTTGTCCACACATTTCATTTCTTTTATTATCCCCATAGAGTCTTGTCAGAGTCTCTGTTCCTGGTGAGTGTATTACTCCGATGGATCGTCTTTTCTTCTGTGTGAATCATGTTCCCCACAGAATTTGTGTCTTTTGCATGCATACATCTGCATCATGAGGTCTCTTAGGGACCAAAATTTGTCTCATTACTGTTATTTAAGTCCATTCTACCGCGTCGAGATGAAGATTTCTAAACTTCACTTCTCCGGCTAGAATGACCTTAAATAGGGGCATCTGTAAGACCCCAATTTTGGGCCCTAAGATCCCTCATGGCCCATATCATTCATATCATAACCTCAAGGATCATTGCATGCCTTTGTCCCCTCCTAATGGGTAGATTGCCTTGTGGGTTTGTTTCTTGATCACCAAGCATACTTTGCATTTGTATATCTTTGCTTTCATATGTTTATTATTCAAAAAAAAGTACAAAAATATTGTCTGTTTAACCTTTTTGCTTGCAGTTAAAGTAATCATCAGCAATTAGGTCAAAGACAGTCAAAGTCAGTCATTGATCAGTCAAAGCAATGGATGGTGGCCATTCTTGCAGAATTTGGGCATCATGATCATTAATCAAAAGTTCATACAACTTGGGACATCATTTGAGGTCAAGTTCTCAAGGAATTAGGGTTTTGAAATCATCAGAAGAAGTTCAGTCATCCAAAACCCTAGAAAAGTCAACAGACAGTCAAACTTGGTCAACAGTTGATTTAATCAATGATTTGATGGATAGAATTGATCTGAAAGAGTTCATTTATGCTTGTATAAGCCTCATCTATCATGTCAAACCTCATCATGGAAGAAAATCAAGTCAATCATAGAAATTTTCCAGAAATAGAAAGTGGACCTGTAATTTCAACTGCCAAAAATGGAAACTTCTTGATCTTAAACTTACATCATGATACAAGCTTCAAATGAATTTTTGCCCAACATGAAAGTTGAAGATCTTGTCTTCCCATTTTCAAAAAGTCCAAGAACTCTCAAATCCCATGTGTGGTTGTCAAGATATGATCAAATCATTTTCACCAATTTTTGAACTTCAACAAGCCATATCTCTCAAACCATAAGGCCAAATCTGGTGGGGTTTTTTCCTACAAACCACATTTTTCATCCTCTTTCCAAAAATATAAATTTCATGACCTAAAACCTTGCCAATCAAAATGGCATTTTTGGACCTTTTGCATTTAAATTCAAAGTTTGACCAAACTTTGACTTTTTGAGTTTTTGACTTTTTCTTGATTTGGTCAATTGGGGAATGTTCCATACATCATTTGTGACTTGTTCCAATCCTTAAACCATCATCATACCACCATTTTCCCGTCATTTTGAATCAAAATGCAAATTTGGCAATTTGGCAAAAGAAGCTTCACAAAAGTAAAAATCAGTACAGCTTTTTCTTGTACAACCAAAACAGCAAATATGTTGTCCTTTTTGCAGCTGTAGCAGGCCCAAAATTGTGCAGACAAACACACCTCCACTTCCATTTGCTCACACTTAGCAATTTGCAAATGCATCATTACACACAAAACCAACTTACCATTGGATTAAGTGATGCTAAACAGATGGTATTTAAGCTTTCATTTTCTGATTCCAACCCTAGTTTTTGCAGCCACCAAGTTCAGAAAACAGTTTTTCTCTCACACTTGCATCTTTTGCATTTGAGATTGTTCTGCCAAATTTCCCAAAGTCCTCGAGTTTCCCCTTGTTTCCTTCATCATCCATCACCACTGCAAGCCCTTTCCAAGTGAAGAATACCAACTGGAAGTGAGGGATTTGTTCTGTTTTTGCTTCAAGCTCTTACCATGGTGAAATCAAGATTGGGAAGTTCCACGCACCTTTGAGCCAAACCACTTCAATATCCCATCATTGTAGAGCTTAAAAGGCATCTGTATCAAGGAAGATCATCAAAAACATCACTGTAGCTCACTTTTCTTCAAAACCAAGTAAGGTTTCGACCTTCATTATTTGCTATGCCATGATATGCTTTAGATAGTTCATTTGCTGCTGATTCTAATGGATGCTAGCTTGCTTGAAATGGTTGACTATATCGTGTTAAATCTGAACTTTCATTTTCATGTGTAAATGTATTTTTCTTCGAATTGGCTTGGACATGATGAGTTAATGAAATATGATACCACATTCTTGTTGTTTGATGCTTGATGAAGCTATTGGCATGCTTGGTTTCATTTTATAGGCATGTTGGTTCATGATGATGTTGCATGAACTTGATGGATACTGTTGCATTAAAACCCTAATTCTGTCCAGATTTCCACAGGGTTAAATGTTGTTTTGTGTTGGTTGATTGTTAAATGGTGATAGTTGCTGCATGGCTCGCTTGATCATTATTACCTCTGTTGTGTTTGTTTGCGCATGACTGTTGCTTGTATGTTGAAGCTCATGTTGTTGTTGGTTAAACCCTAGGGTTTATTGCATGAGAACCCAAAATTTATGGCTTGCTTGATCATTGTTGCTTCTGTTATATTTGTTTGTTCATGACTGGTTTGATGATGATGAAACATGTTGATGAATACCATTGCTGCATATGCCCTGCTGATGGACAACTTCAAACTTGCTCATAATATCCATGCTGTTGTGTGCTGTTGTATGTTTCGTTGAGATGTTTGATGAACACATTATGCTATTGCTGGTTGCTGTTTGAACCTTAGAACTCGCCCAGGTTTTTTTTGCATTGAAGGTGTAGGGTTTGTGTTGTTTAGGTGCATGAGCATGGTTGCATCATTGCCACATTGTGTTTTTTCCTGCTGTTGGAATTTTGCTGTTAGTTGAGCAACATAAGCTTGACTTGCTGTTTTGCTGTCTTAAGCTGACCATAAAATCCACATAATTGATGTTTGACTGTGTTGGTCATGGATGTTTGACTGGTGTGTTGTTACATGTTGCTGTTCAATTGTTGTTGTTTTTTTGATCGATTGATTGAAGCTATCCACCATGCTGCAAATTGATGATGAACCTGATACCATGCTCATTGCTGTTATGAAACTTTACTGCAGTTTAGAAAAACCTCATGAATTGCATTTGAATGCTGAATACTATGCTGCTATGTGTTTTTGCTCATGTGTTGATTGATTTAAATAATGAACATGATGCTGCATGAATTTCCAGAAATTCCATCTGTTTTTGTTGTTTTATTGTTCAAGTCCATGCTGTTGTATGCTGTCATGTACTGTTGTTTGGGTTGATATGATGCTGATGAACACATGCTGTAATACATACCCTGCTGCTGTTTTGCAAAACTACCCCGTCCAGGATTTTTTCCCATGTTTATGTGTGGTATGCTGACTGATTACTTGCTGCTACACATTGCCAAATTCGATGCTTACAATGCTGAAACCATGTTGCTGCTTGTTTGAAACTCTAGGAACATGTCCAGAAATCCACCTTGATTCATATTATGTTTGCTTGTGTTGAAAGCTGTTTGTTTATTTCATTTGGTTACATGTTGATGATTACACGATGCCATGCTGTTGCCTTGCTGCTGTTTGAAACCTCATGACCATGTGAAGCATTTTGTATGCTGTTGTTTGGTTGCAGTATGAGTATTCCCAATGCCATGTTATTGTGTGATGTTGCTTGAAGTTCGTTTTTATGATGATGAACTCATACCTTTCCCATATTGTCTTGTTGGTTGCTGTTGTTCTATGCTGCATGAATACCACATTTGTGTTACCATGTTGGTCTGTGTGATTTTGCTTGAGGTTTGTTGGCCATGATAATCAATTGAAGATGAGCATTTTGAGCTGCCCTGCTGTATGTTAAACCCTAGGGTTTCTAAAAATCAAAATATGAAGTTTCTCTGGTGTTTACTGTTCCATTGGCCGTTGGCCAATGAGAACATTCCGTTTCCATGCATCAAAACGCACAGTTTGGTTTAATGAGGTCCAGAATTACACTTGTGCCACTGCTTTGATTTTGCTTTGACCACTTTGCCATGCCATTTGTTCATATTGCATCCAATTATTTCCTCCATTTCTACAATTTATTTCTCATTCAATTTTCACTCAAAAATTATGAAATTTTTTGCATGATGATCACAAAGATGTCTACTATTTTATGGTGAATTTTAATTAATTTTCCATTGGCTGGTTTTTAAATGATAAATATTTTCTTGACATGTATGCCAAAATGATACATTGTGCCATTCTTATTGTGAAATTCTCATATTGCATCCAATGAGTTTGAAATTTTTTGTGTTGAAACTAGACACATTAACCTTCATTTCCATATAAAGTTTGTGCATTTCCCATTTGTGGTTTGTGAGCTTTGATTTTTTGAAGTTATGTTTTGAATTTGGTGCTATGCCATGATCATGCATTTTCCTGATTTTTGTTCACATGCTTCCTCTTATCCAATTGACCCCAAATTTTGCATGAACCATCTATCATATGTCTAGTTTGTGTATGAATTTTCTTGGAATTAATCTTGCTGTTTTCCATTTGATTGTGAATTTTCTTCCATATGTGGTCATTTGTTGACTTTTTGTGCTATGCCTTGCCAAATCTTTTTGTGAAATTCTCAAATCTTATTGTATGTCCATGAAATTTCATATGTGATAACTAGACATCTCAAGCTTTGCATTGGTGTTAATCTCATTCATTTCTCTTCTGTTTTCAAATTGATATGATTTTTTGAAGTTGACCCATGCTTGTTGACTTTCACCATGCTTACTTGAATTTGATTTGACTTCATGAATTTCATTGACTGCCTTCCTCTCATCCAAATGCCATGAAATTTTACATGTATACCATGTTAGATGTTAGGATTGAGTGTGATTTATTTCATAATTTTTGAAAATGTTTGAGTTGACTTTTGAATGAAGTCTTTGCTGTTGACTTTTGTATGCTTCTCTTGCCATGCTTTGCATCCTTTTGCATATGAAATGACCATGATGCATGATTTGGTTATGAATCCAATTGAGAATGTTTCTTGAATGATTAAACTTGGTTTGGGTTGACTTTTTCTTGCTGCCTTGACTTTTTTCTTTCATTTTTGACCCTAGGCTAGTCCTAGTGGTCTTCTAAGCTTATGTTGAGTTCATCTGTTTCAGGTTAAGCACCAATGCCTTAAGGATCATTCAAATGTGATTGAATTTGATTGTTTGCCACATGCTAACCCTTGTTTTGTAGGTGACTCATATGCTTGAGTCTTTGTGCCTTGCACAATTGGTCCCTCTGTGGTTGACTATTGGTTCATTATCTTTTGATTTTGACTGTTGAGCTGTTTACTAACTAGTTTGACTTTTTCAGGTACTTTAGTTGCCTAAGTTCTTTGAACTTGCTTGCTTGCTTTGCTTTTTAGCATTTGCTTTGAGGTATAATTACTTCTTCTTCATGTAGTCTGGAGACCCGGTCTGTTATTTGACCGGGCAAACTGTCTGAAGTCCTCCTTAAGAGGCAATGCCTGTGTGTGTTTAATTTTGTCCCAAGCAGGAAAAGTCCTTCAAGTAAGGCAATTGGTGGAAGGTAGGGATAAGTAATCTATCCCCCACTATTCAGTGTGTCCTCTCTTTGCTCCCATTACATGATTGAAGCATTGAGATAAAAACCCAAGATCTAATCGAGTCAATAATGTGGAGAGAGCTCCATCTTTCTGAGCTCCCACACTTTCTTATATGCTCTCTCTAATTTGAGATAGAAGCAATGAGGCACACCCCTCATCTCCTTTTCATCTGCTTCACCTGAGCCCCTCAATGGCCAGGTTAAGAGCGACCTTTACCCACTACAGTGGACTTTCAAAGTCAAACCCTCTTGTGTGAGCCCCCATTGCTTGGCTATAGAGTGTGTTGTTTGATATTCATTGCTTGATTGATTGCTTCATAGGCACTTGCTTGCTTGTATGTTATGCATCTATTATCATCATCAATTGCCATTAGTGCATGATCATCTCATTTGTTTTGTGATGTTATCATTGTTGTTTGCCCATTGAGGACAATTGTAAGTCCATTGCTTTGGCATTTGCTCCTGTGATATGGAAGGATAGAGTGTAAGACCTCATTTGGTCACTCATATCTTCTGTTTATCTGTGTGTATGTGAGGATACAGTTATAAGTCCCTGTAAGTTGGCATCTGTTATCCTGTGATCATAATGTGATCTATTTGATTTGTATGTGAGGTTGCAGTTATAAGTCCCTGTAAGTTGGCATCTGCTTTCCTGTGATCATAGTTTGTTCATCTGTTTGTATGAGAGGTTGCAATTATAAGTCCCTGTAAGTTGGCATTTGCATTCCTGTGATCATATTGTTTCTTTTGTTCTTGTATGTGAGGATCCATTGTAAGTCCCTGTGATGTGGCATTGGATTTCCTGTGAGCATACTGTGGAGTTAACCTAAGTCCAGATAAATTGGCAGTTGACTTCCATATTTTATCTTTGCTTTTCTTTTGAGGAGATTAGTGTAAGTCCATTGAGTGGCTTCTGATATCCTGTTCTGTTTTAGGAGACTGGTGTAAATCCATTTATTGGTATCCGGTATCCGCTTTTTATTTCTTTGTCTGTGGAGATTAGTGTAAGACCATTGAGTGGCATCTGATATCCCGTTTTGTTTTAGGAGATTGGTATAAGACCATTGATTGGCATCCGATATCCGCTTTTGCTTGCTTTACTTGTTTGTTATTCTTAATTGCTATTCCAAAGGACACACTTGAATCATCTGCTATATGATTTCAAGAGGTGAACCTTCTAAGAAGTTTTACTTTCCATCTTCATCCATTCATCATTCATTATGTCCTAAACCTTTTCACACTTTATTTTTCAAATTTGACATAAGTGTTGTGCAAACATCTTCATGTTTTCTAACCAAAAACCTGGACTCAAGTCCTTGACCTTTTTTCAAAACTTCATTTTCATAATACTTATTTGAATTGAT
Organism: Lathyrus oleraceus; assembly: GCF_024323335.1. Lineage (NCBI taxonomy): Eukaryota > Viridiplantae > Streptophyta > Magnoliopsida > Fabales > Fabaceae > Lathyrus > Lathyrus oleraceus. The sequence goes on from NC_066583.1 coordinate 248,520,910, forward strand.
CTTAATTATACTTTGACTCCATTTTCATAATCATAATCAGTAATTCCACTCATTCACTTGTTTTGGCTTTGTCCATTATTAATGCTTTCATACATGAGCTATAGGTTTGATTTATCTTAGTGGTTGATGTTAATCTCACCTTCTGTCTTTAGTGATTGAATTGTAAGTCTTCCTTGCCTATTATAGGGTTAACCCCTCTCTGGCAAGTTGAAGCTGTTCTCACATGGTGGACGTTGTTGTCTGTATAAGGTTGAGTTTTCTCCCGTGGATAACGTAAGACCTAGGGTGTGTGTTTAAAATTGAACCTAACCCACTTTTGGAAATCTTTTAGCCGAACTACGGCGTTCTGATCCTTACCTTTGATGGAAGGTACGTAGGCAACGGGTTCATCCGTTCGAACCCAATGATAATAAAAATGTATATTCTTTTCTCATCATCCCAATCATGTTTGCACAATCTTTATGTCATAACAAATAATAATTTTTGCATAACAAGTGTGAAAAGGGCTCCCTAGGAGTACCTAGGACGTAGTGGGTGCCTAACACCTTCCCATTGCGTAATTTACCCCTTACCCAGAATCTCTGATCTTTTTATTAGTTTTCTACGTGTAAAACTTCTTAGGCTTTTGTTCGCTTTTTAGCCAGTCCTTTGGATAAATAAAAGTGCGGTGGCGACTCGAAAATTTCAACGTATCTCTAGCTTATGATTTAATCGATAGATCATATAGCGACGAATACACCGTCACAGCGAGACCATGCTTTTTCCAGGTTTACTCTGAGCGTTTCCTTTCCCTCTTTTGGGATAAATAACGCACGGTGGCGGCTCTGTTGTTCTTGTTTTCCCGCCGGTTTTTCGCGTAATGCGACAGCTGGCGACTCTGCTGGGGAGAGGGAACAAGTTGACCTCTTGCTGGTCCATCTTCCCTGAGCAAGTCTCTCCTAGCGCTCTCTAGGTTAGGGCTTTGGTTACTTTGTGCTGTTATTTATTGCATTCATTTGTATATATTTGCATTTACTGTTTGCATTTATTGTTTGCATTAATGTTTGCATTCATTCATATTCATCTGCTAGTTGTGCTGTGTTTCTCTGTTTGGGGTGGGAGTTACTCGAGGTAAAAGGCCCAATACCCAGGCTATGAGTGAAATCTAGGAAACCTAGGAATAGAGTGATTCATGGGAAGCGGGTGGTGTACGCCACTTAGCGGAACATTGATATCACGAGCAGTTCAGACCCTGGTGGGATATTATCGGTGCATACATCGGGTGTGCACAGGATGATATTCTGCGAAAGGTTATTTATGTTGCGTTTCTCTCGACCTTACCCTGGCCTAGATGACACCCGTGAGTGGGGAGGGATTGATCATTTTAACAGGTACAGTTGGTGACTCCCGGTACTGTTGGTGACTATGAATTCTGGACATTTGTTTCTGGGCGCCGGAGGTTCGACCCTGGTATTGATCAGAGGGTTCCATTTATTTCGGATCCCTGGGCTGAATTTGAGGGTACTCGCTCAGATAGTGTTTTGGCTCCTCAGAATGGGTTCAGATGCCAGTTGATCAGATTGACTTTGGGTTTCAGAGGAATTGTGACTCCAAGTTCAAGCCAAAGCTCCGATCCGGTGTGCCGAGATGCACAGCCTGCCAGTCTTGGCTCCATCATTTGCATCGTAGCATGTTTTTTTTCCAAAAAAATAATAATAGTGCATGAAAAAGAAAAAGGTTAACTCGCATATGCATATCCTTTTCAGGATCATTCATGATAAAATAGCATCCGCATCATACACATATCATGCACATATCATCCTTGCATTGCAGACATGTTTGGGAGAGACTTCTCACTCTGGTTCCTGACTGAGACAGGATTGCTGATCGTCGTCCGCACCACTACTCAACCAGATTGAATCAACAGAGGAGTATGGATCGGGTTCAAGCAGAATTGGCCGAGATGAGGGCAAACATGGCCCAGTTCATGACAATGATGCAAGGAGTTGTTCAGGGGCAAGAGGAGCTGCGTGCCTTAGCCCAGAGACTGGAAGCCGTGATTCCACCAGTCCACCGTGCTTCACCAGTGGGTGTACCCGTTCATGAGAATGCTGCTGTCACTATTCTCGTCAATGATTGTGCCGTGAGTGATGAATTGAGGGGGATCAGAATCAGTGAACAACCTCTTGCTGCAGAGACTATTAATGTCAGAGCAACCCGCGCTCCGGTTCGCCATCCTGGCTCTTCAATTTCTTCCGGTTCTAAGAAGCCATCCTCTGGGGCACCCAAAAGGGGAGAGAGTGAAACAAATGCTGTGCACCGTCGGAGGAGTGCAAACAGAGGACAGAATCGTCAGGCTGCTGTTGTGACTATTCCAGCAACTCAACAGCAACAGAGAAGACCAACTCAGCAGTATCAGCATCAACAACATCGTCCTCAGCAGCAGGCTTCCCAGCCTCACAATGGAAATCAAGCCAGTACGAGTAATGAGAGGAAGAAGATCATTTTTGATCTGATCCCTATGTCATACACAGAGTTGTATCCCTCGTTGATAGAGCGGAACTTGATTACTCCCAGAGACCCGCCGGCTATACCCGTCAACCCTCGGTGGTGGTATAGGCCTGAGCAGCATTGTGTGTATCATTCGGGTGCTCCTGGTCATGATGTGGATAGTTGCTTTCAGTTGAAGATGAAGGTTCAAGACCTCGTGAAGTCAGGTATTCTGAACTTTGGAGACTTGGGTCCCCGTGTTAATCAAGCTTGAAGATAACAAGTCCTGGGCTGGCGCCGACTTTTTCTTCAGAAGGGTTGTTCAGAAAACAGAAGCTGCTGATGCAAGAGATACTGACAGTTGTCATCCCCGATGGGATCTATCACAATTGGGTCACTGTGGGCTTTCCTACAGTTGTTCATAAGTCAGAGCAACAATCACTTTGTTTAAAAACCCTTCTCCCATGCCAAAAGGAGAAGTGATGACATTGTTGGCAACATTTTGTGCAATGATATTTTCATTCAAATAAATGCATGTTAAACATTTGTTTTTCCATTTGTTTTTCCTTTTTGCTTTTTGCATGAAATTGGTGATCACAAAAAACCCTAAAAACAAGAATAAAAGCAATCTTTTCATCTGCATAACGATTGTCTTATTTGATTTTCAAAGTGCTTTTTATACTCAAAATCTTCATGCAGGTTGTTTCTCAAACCCATTGAACATAATGATCGGACGTCATCTCCCAATTTTGAATTCCCTGTATTCGAAGCGGAAGAAGATGATGCTTGAAGGGATTCCTGACGGTATTTCCCGACTTCTTGAGCAAGAAAAGAAGATCACACTCAGCTGCATCTCGAGAATCAGCAGAACAGCCAACTGGGGCATTAATAAAAAAAAAAGAGAAAAAAATCAATAAAAAAAAAACAAAGAAAGAGAGGGTGCAAAATCAAAAGAAATCAAAAGAAAGAAAAAGAAAGAAAGAAACAAAAGAGAAATAGCACCCTCAAAGTCCCAAGTTGACTGATGCTGAATCCAGCTGAAAGAAAGAAGAGATCAACTGCCATGTGTCATGGTCAGTTATATCAGCAGAGAGTGATGAAAGCATTCGACAGGAAGGTCAAGCCTCGTGTGTTCCGAGAAGGTGACCTTGTGCTCAAGAAAGTCTTGTCTTTCGTGCCCGATTCCAGGGGCAAGTGAACCCCCAAGCTATGAATGTCCATATGTTGTCAAGAGAGCCTCTTCAGGCAATGTTTTGACACTTACAACAATGGATGGAAGTTCACTCGTCCTGTGAATTCCGATGCAGTCAAGAAATACTTCGCCTAAAACAAAAAAAAACAGAATAGCTCGCTAAGTCGAACACCCCAAAGGGCGACTTAGGCAAAAAGGAGCGTCTCGGTGGATTGAAAACCTGAAAGGGCGATCCAGGCAAAAGTTAGAGACATTGAAAAAAGAGTCTGCATCCCGCTAGATTGAGCACCTCACACTGGGGCAATCTAGGCAAAAATTAGGGATTTGGCAAGTAACTGCATCTTGACAAGACTATGCTCTATATCTGTCATCCGTCAGGATTCTTGAGTCGTCGTCGACTGAAGCTCCGAATACATCGAAAATTCGGAATGGTAGAGGAAAGGTCATTATGTTCAATGTAGCCCTCTCCAATATATATCACCGATTTCAAACTTGTACAGATCTATGGAGTCTTGTCCTTTGCAGACTACCATTCCATCACATCAATTTGAGCTTTTATCCAGTTATTTGCACTCTTCTTCGTTTCAACTCAACAAATGTTTTGCATGTTTTAATTGATAAAGTATCATTGTTTTCAAAATAAACAAATTTTTCAAAAAAATTGTTCTTAAACAAAGTGAACATTCACGATGATGAAAGGATACTTAGGAGATCCGCAGTGCTCTCCCGAGGGTGGTATGATTACCAACAGGTAAGACATTTGTTCGTATCTCGAGCATAACTTTATCTTTCTCCTGTAGAACCTCTTTTGGTTTCTCCTCAGCAAGGTTGCTCAGTGCAGTGTTGGTTGAAGTTGTTTATCTTTACGTTCCCGGCAGTACAACATTCTCCCTCCAAGTCCCTGTTAGCCCTATTGTGGGGCATCTCCAGTATAGGTTTGTTTGAGCCCTATCGTGGGGCACTCCCAGCAAGGTTGCTGTCGAAGTACTTTCGTGGGGCAGTTCCCCAAGCAGAGTGTTTACTGAAGACGTTAGTGTTCGTCTCTCCAGCAGAGCAGTCTTCTCCTCTCCCCGCAGGATGGTGTTGTTCCCTGATATCCCGTATTCCAGCAGATCGCGTTTGCTCTCTGGTGTTTTTGACCCTCCCTATGGAAAAGGAGTGGTACCGGGTGGTTGATTCCTGGACCTGTGTGTTTACATATCCATTCATCATACATTCATCATACATTCATCATGCATAATGCATACATGCATAATCATAGCATTCGGATACTCATGTTGCAGCTGTTGCCATGTATTTGCTGATGTTTGTTTCCTGCTAATTTGGTGATACAGATCTCTCCAGTAGATTTTACTAGCAGAGGTGGGTGTGTCTGATCTCTCCATGTAGAGCCAACCCCTTAAGCAGAAAGTGTCTATCCTTTCCTGCCATTTCCCCACTGAGATACATCCTCGTGGATGACGGTTGTTTCCGTTCCCTCCCAACACACATTGGGATGGGTTTTCCGTATTGAGTTCTTTCCTCATTAGGATGAGTCCTGTTTCAGTCTGCCTTTTTGGATCGATCCTAAATTGGCTTCCTGTTGGCTGTCTCCCGTGCTTCCCTGGGGCACAGATGAATAGTCGCTCACTAATCGGCACTCATTCATCTTATCCTCAGCAGAATTTGTTGGCCTCTACCTACGAACCGGTAGCTGTAAGTCCTTTCTTTACGGTCTTCTGCCCACTACCCGGTAGTTGTAAATCCTTTTTCTCACTCTGTCTCTCAGTAGATTCATTTGGTGGCTTCTACCTACAAACCAGTAGTTGTAAGTCCTATCTTGTTGGTTTTCTACCTACTAGCTGGTAGTTGTAAAATCCCACTTTTATCCCCTTGTCGGAGTTAACCCTTTGTGCTCATCCTATCGATGACTGGTTACCTTTCTGTGGTTTTCTGCCTACAAACCGGTAGATGTAATCCCCTCTTTGCAGTTATCAGTATCCAGCTTGCGGTATTGATACTCTTTTCCCCTCTGGATACTTGCCTTGATCAAGCAGTATTGTCCCCATTGGGTTTTCCCCTTCTTTTTGGATACTTGCTCCGAGTAAGCAACTTTATCCTCTTGTGATTGGTCATCTTTACATACCTAGCCTGGTACCCCGATGCCTTTCTTTTCAGTCGTTTATCCATTTAACAACCTACAACCCGGTTATGGATAATCTGCCATGCGAGTATATTATCTACGTTTTGACGGCTATAGATAATATGTCTCATGCGCTCTTGGGTCGAAGTCGTCCTCCCCAGTCGAGTAAGATTCGTATTTCTTGTGGAATCGAATGTCCATCCTTTAACAAGACTGCTTTTCTAAGCCCTCTTCAGGATGTTGAGTGTTTTGGAACACAAACCAATTCACGCTTTGGCACTCAGGCCAATTTTTCCGGTATCCAGACCGAAGAAGTTTCCGACGATCAGGTCGATGTACTTATATTTTTCCGGTATTCAGACCGAAGAAGTTTCCGACGATCAGGTCGATGTACTTATATTTTTCCGGTATTCAGACCGAAGAAATTTCCGACGATCAGGTCGATGTACTTATGTTTTTTCCGGTATTCAGACCGAAGAAGTGTCCGACGATCAGGTCGATGTACTTATATTTTTCCGGTATTCAGACCGAAGAAGTTTCCGACGATCAGGTCGATGTACTTATATTTTTCCGGTATTCAGACCGAAGAAGTTTCCGACGATCAGGTCGATGTACTTATGTTTTTTCCGGTATTCAGACTGAAGAAGTTTCCGACGATCAGGTCGATGTACTTATATTTTTCCGGTATTCAGACCGAAGAAGTTTCCGACGATCAGGTCGATGTACTTATGATTTTTCCGGTATTCAGACCGAAGAAGTTTCCGACGATCAGGTCGATGTACTTATGTTTTTTCCGGTATTCAGACCGAAGAAGTTTCCGACGATCAGGTCGATGTACTTATGTTTTTTCCGGTATTCAGACCGAAGAAGTTTCCGACGATCAGGTCGATGTACTTATGGCACTCAGGCCAATTTTCCGGTATTCAGACCGAAGAAGTTTCCGACGATCAGGTCGATGTACTTATGTTTTTTCCGGTATTCAGACCGAAGAAGTTTCCGACGATCAGGTCGATGTACTTATGGCACTCAGGCCAATTTTCCGGTATTCAGACCGAAGTGGCGTCCAGGCCAATTTTCCGATGTTTCAGATCGACATCAAATCTCTCATATTCCGATGCTCAGTATTCAGACTGACGAGCGGCGCTCGGGCCGTGGTTATCCCTGTGTTACCATTTATTTTGGTATTCAGGTCGACGTTTCTGTTTCGGTATTCAGGCCGATTTCTTTTTTCCGTTCCAGACGGATTCTTTTTTCAAGACTGTTTCTTTGCCGATCCTGGCAGGCGTTGTTAATTATTTTCCCAGCAGAGTGCAAATTTCTACGGTTCTTAGTATTCAATCCCTGTTTACCCTGAAAGTCTGACAGTTGTTGCTCTCATCCATTCGGGTTCACAGCTGATTGAATAGGGGCAGCTGTAGCACCTCAAATTTGCACCTATCATTGTACATACATTTTCATATTAGGTCATAACATTAACATAGTCCACTGCATAGCATTGCATTGTCCTTTGCCCCAAGTGCAAGATCATCAGATAAGATTAGGTCAAACTGATCAGGAGATCAGTCAATCAAGCAAGCAAGTGCAATTTTCATTGAGACAAGGCCCTAGGGTTGGTCCAACATGTTCACATGACCTAGGGGTCCTTTGGAAGTGTTTTGGTCAAAGATTGGATGCTCAGAAGTCATCAGTCAGTGTGCAGTCTACTAGAAACCCTAGAAAGTCAACTGTTGGTCAATGGTGCATTTAATCAGTGATTGGATGGTGGGAATTGGTTTGAGAGGCCTCATTCATGTCCATATAAGCCTCATATAACATGTCAAACATCATCATGGAAGAATTTGAAGCCAGACAAGAAATTTCCAAAAATAGAAAGTTGACCTGTAATTGGAATTTGCCAAAAATGGAAAGTCTTGATCCTCAAACTTACATCATGATACAAGCTTCAAATGAATTTTTGCCCAACATGAAAGTTGAAGATCTTGTTCTCCCATTTCCAAAAAGTCCAAGAACACTCAATTCCCATGTATGGTTGGCAAGTTATGATCAAATCATTTTTAGAATTTTTTGAACTTCAAAAGGCCATATCTCTCAAACCATTTGGCCAAATTGGGTGGGGTTTTTTGCAACAAGTCACATTTGAAGCCCTCTTTCCAAATATGTCATCACCATTTACCAAAACTCAACCAAGCAAAATGGCACTTTTTGAAGTAGCATGAATTATTTAAGTGAGGTAGAAAAATGAACTTTTGAAATAAACATTTCCAATGACTTTTACCACTTGGAATGTTTCAGAAATGATATTTAGACTTTGTTGGAAGCCCAATTCGTGCACTTTCATACACCCTTTGTAAATTGGCATGGTTTTAGCAAAATGGTCCAAACATGTCATTATGCAAAGTGTGATTAACTTTTCCATTAGCCAACTAATGCCAACCTTAAACAGAGAATATATACCTCATTCTCACTCTGAAAAAGCCCTAGCAGCCTCACTCACAAACAGAAAAAAGCATTTGCTCTCAAAAACCATTTTCTTCATTTTTCGAAAATTCTGCTGAAACCTAAAGGAACTCGTGCATTGCCTGCTTGTTCCATCATTCACCAACCGATTGTAAGCATTCCCATTCCCTATTTCTCAACTGTAACCAAAGGCAAACCCTGTTCCATTGAAGAGCATTTCAATGGCAGTCCTCGATTTGAGCTAAGAACAAAGTTGTTGGGCCAAATTCCTTCGACCATTCATCATTTGAAAGCTTGCTGGACATCTGTTTCACCTCAACATAGCCAAACAACATCAGAATTTCAACTGTTCTTCACTTTTGGTAAATTTTCGACTCTCATTATTTGCAAAACCATGTTATGCCTTGTATAGATCCTTTCTTGCTGGTCATTTTGAGCTTTAAAGCATTGAAAATGGTTGAGTAATTATGAAGTTATGTGAAGTTGAAAGTTGATGTTCAAATGAGTTCTTGATTGATGCTTGCTGTGTAGCTCGATTCCATGAAAATGAATGTTAGTTTCATGATGTGTGTTGCTTGCTGAGTCTAATGGTATGCTATTTGTTCATTTCTGTGACAAAATTTTTCCACGATTTCTTGAGGAAGATGATGATACACTGTAGACACAAACCCTATTTCCAAAACCCAGAAACTCTGTTTGCATCGTGTATTTTTTTGTCTTGCATGGAATTGTCCTGTTACATCGCCCATGTCCAATAACCGAGTGCCACGCCCATGACCGCCACGCTGCGTTTCATTAAACGTTCAGCAAAATTACAAATATGCCACGGCCTTACTTATTTGGTTATTTAAATCATTATTTTTGCAATATTCATTTCATTTTGTACTCAAACTTGCAAAAATCATAAGTCAACCATTGTTAATCCAAATTTCATGAGAATTTTTGCTAATTGTTCATCTGGATCTCTAGTTTTTAATCATAATTTTTCCAGAATTTTTGCATGAGTGAATTTTAAATGGTGCTAGGGTTTATGACATGTGCTCATATTTTGTACACTTTGCCAAAACATTTGTGAAATGATGATGCTTTGTCCAATGGATTTGAAATTTTTTGTGCTTAAACTAGACACATCCATGGTGATTTTGGTGTAGAGTTTGTGAATTTATCATTGCTGGTTTGTGAGTTATGATTTTTTGAATTAGGGTGTGACAATTTGTGTCACACCATTGATGTCCAATTTCATGATTTTCATTACCATGCTTATTGAACTCAAATTGCTTTGAATTTTTGCATGAATGAACTTATGGATGTCCAGTTTACATGTGATTTTTTGTGGAATTATTTGTGGCATTTCCTAATTGTTTGAGATTTTCTCCCCTGTTTGGTCATATGTTGACTTTTTGTGAGACATGTTCCCATTTCATTTATGAAATTCTCATACATTATTGGATGAACTTGAAATTTGACATGTGATTAGTAGACATCTTAAGCTTTGTCATGGTGTTGATCCCATTCATTTCTCATATGCTATCACTGTTTTATGATTTATTGAAGTTGGTGCATGTTTGGTTGACTTCTTTGAGCATGCTTGAACTTGCCTTGCCTTTCTGATTTTCATTGACCAACTTCCCTTTATCCAAATAAGCTGAAATTTGGTGTGCTTACCATGCTATGGATTATGTTTGACCATGATTTATTTGATGATTTTTTGGATTGTTTATGATTGGTTTTGAACTGAGTCTTGCTGTTGACTTCTATGAGCTTCCATATGCCATGCTTTGACCTAATTTGCTTATGAAATGATGATGATGAATGATATGATTGTGGAACCAATTGAGTTTGCTTCTTGATTGTTTGAATATGATTTTGATTGGATTTCATTTTCTGTTTTGACTTTCTCATCCCCTTTTGACCCTAGGCTTGTCCTAGTGGTCCTGTTGCTCATGTTTGAGTTCATTTTTTCAGGATAAGAAGCAATTGCCCAAAGAAACTTATACAAGTTGAATGAGTTTGATTTGATTATCATGACTAACTTGTTGGTTTTGTAGGTTGCTTGGCTCATGTGCCTTGAGCCTTGTGCATTGCACATTTAATTGATTGTGTGACTGTTGATCTCTATCTCTTTCTGCTTTAACTTTGACTTGTATACTGATGTTGTCTGACTGATTTCAGGTACTTTAGTTGCTTTTAGTTCCTTGTGAACTTTGCTTTGCTTTGCTTGATAAGCAATTTGCATTGAGGTATAACTTCTTTACTTCATGTAGTCTGGAAGACCTGGCCTGTTACTTGGCCAGGCAACTGTCTGAAGTCCTCCTTAAGAGGCAATGTTTGTGACTGTTTACATTTGTCCTTGTATAGAGTCAAAGACCTCCTAAGTGAAGAGGCAATTGGCAGAACCCAAGGGATATGCAATCTATCCCCTTCTATTCTGTGTGTCATCTGTTTTGCTCGCACCACTGTGTGATGCATTGCAGATACAAACCCAAGATCTTGTACAATTGTACAGTTGAGTCAGTTTTAAATGTGTAGAAGGGTTTCCCCTTTCTGAACCCACACATTCTTGTCTTAAGCTCTCCCAGGCCAGGGATAAGAGCTGTGAAGTCTTATCTTCACTCACCTTTCATCTGCTTCACCTTAGCCCCTCAATGGCAAGGTTAAGAGCTAACACTACCCAGTTCCAGTGGTTTGTTTGTTGAGGTTGATATGACCCCTCGACTAAAACCTAACCTTGTTTGAGCCCATTGCTTGCATATAGTGTGTGCTACTTGTGCTTGTGTGTTTGTTTGACTTGCTTCCTGTGCAAGTTAGGTAAGGTGTGGCTTGCTTCCTGTGCAAGTCATGTTTAGGATAGGCTTGCTTCCTGTGCAAGTTAGCTAGAAACCTTAACTTAGGGACGACTTTGCATGACAACATCTAGGCTCGAGTCGTAGTCTCCCTAGTGTTGTGTCTCCCTCTGTTATCTGGTTAGGCTAGTCCTTTTTCCCTGCGTAGGGGAACTACGTCGCCCTGATCCTCATACCAGATGAGGTACGTAGGCAGGAGATGAGCTGATCTCTCCGGGCGCCCTTTTTTTCTTTTTTTTGTGTGTGTTTGGCAACTATTAGGCTCGAGCTCTAGTCTCCCTATTAGTTTGACCTTTCAACCTTTTGTGTTCCTTTCGACGTCTCAGCGTCTCTTTTTGTTTGCGTGGCAACTATTAGGCTCGAGCTCTAGTCTCCCTATTAGTTTGCGTGTTCATCCTTTGTCCCTGCGTAGGGGAACTACGTCGCCCTGATCCTCATACCAGATGAGGTACGTAGGCAGGAGATGAGCTGATCTCTCCGGGCGCCCTTTTGTTTTGTTTGTGTGAGTTGTTTCTCCTTTTTCTGGTTGGAGTCCGACGTAAGTCCAGCGATTGGCAGTTGGTTTCCTGTGTGTGTTTCGGTTCGGATGCTGATGTAAGTCCAGTGATTGGCATTCAGGCTCCACGTTTGCCTTTGCCTGTGTTTGTTTGTGTGCGTGTCAGCCGAGCTACGAATGCTCTGATTCTCCTTCGTCCAAGGAGATACGTATGCATAGGATGCGATATCCTAGCGAGCATGTGTCGTTTCCCCAGTCCGAACTACTTCGACTCTGATGTCTATGCCTGATAGACTAAGTAGGCCCAGGATGCGGTATCCTGCCGAGTCAGTCTTGTCTGTTTTCTTGTGTCTCTTTCAGCCAGTGTGTGTGTGTTTGAGCAGTGTTTTAGCAACCATTTTCCTTCCTTTTGTGCGTGGATCCCGTCGAGTACGACGGATGCGTAGGGGTGCTAATACCTTCCCTTCGCATAACCGACTCCCGATCCCATTCTCTTTGGTCGCGAGACCATGTCTTTTCCAGGTTTACTCTGAGCGTTTCCTTTCCCTCTTTTGGGATAAATAACGCACGGTGGCGGCTCTGTTGTTCTTCGTTTCCCGCCGGTTTTTTCGCGTAATGCGACAGACCTTGAGATTTTTTGTACAAGTTTCTCATGTCATGAACAAACAATATGCAAAATATCAAATCCAGAAAAGTTCAAATTATAGGTGAACAAAAATACACAAATTGAATGCCAAAAATGTGACACAAATTGTTACATTATATCTTCATGTGTCAAAAACAATGATAGCTTATGATAAAAAATTCAAACCAGTGCTCAAGAAATCATATCATGAGTGAAGATCAAGCATACAAAAATTCAGATCAATTGGATCAAAGATGAAGATTTCACAAAGCATTGAATGCAACATATCAAAATAGCATGGCATGGATCAAAAAATTCACACATTAAAAATCAGACATCAACAAATCATGAAAATAATACCATAAATATCTAGACATTCATACAAAACTAGGAAAAAAAATTGGAGTTTATTTGGATCATTTTTGAATTTTTTATGCATTTTACAAAATAAGCAAAAACAATTGAATTATTAAATGAAATGGAGGGAAAAGAAATAATTTGAATTAAATCTGAAAAAGCCTGAACCATAGATCTTGGCGCGCTCACAATCCAATGGTCCACGTTTAAAGCATCAAAACGATGCGTTTCATTTAATCTACTCAGCGTGCCACTCAAGCAGTCAAAGCTCGCGTGGATCAGTCAACGAATTCGCTACCAATCATTCATACACGCAGGGCACACAATCATTCTTCCTCTAACTTGGTACCCGGCCCTTTGTGTTCTCTGCTGAGGTGGCTGTTGTTGCTGTTGTATAGATTGATTACCAGCAGGAATCGTCACTGCAGCAGTATGCTGGTAGTAATGATTCCTACCATGTCCTTTTTGGGCATACACAACACTCGATTCACCCTCCTTCTTGCGCTGACCATTACCAAAGGTCTTCTTTACTCCGGACGACGGAGCATTTCCCTGTATTTTCCCCATTCTCAGCCAGCTTTCAATTCTCTCACCAGCCACTACTATATCTGCAAAACCAGTGACGGGACAACCCACCATCCTTTCAGCAAAAGTCCCCTGAAGGGTACCCATGAACAAATCAGACATCTCCCGATCCACTAACGGTGGTTGAACTCTGGCAGCCAACTCTCTCCACCTTTGTGCATACTCTTTAAACCCTTCATTCGGCTTCTGAGACATACCCTGCAACTGGGTACGGCTAGGTGCCATGTCAGCATTGAATTGATACTGTTTAAAGAAAGCATCCCCCAAATCCTGCCAGCTCTTAATATCTGATGATCTCAACTTGGTGTACCACTCCAGAGACCCACCAGATAAGCTATCCTGGAAGAAGTACATCCAGAGCTTCTGGTCCATGGTGTAGGCAGATATCTTTCGGACAAAGGCCTGAAGATGAGTTTCCGGGCAAGAACTCCCATTGTACTTATCAAACGTGGGCACTTTGAACTTCTGTGGAATCACAATCCCCTCAACCAGCCCCATGTTTGTCATATTGATAGCCCCAGGAGAGGTATGGCTTTCCAGAGCCCTAATCTTTTCTGCCAGTACCTGAATCTCTTTGTTCGGAGGTTGAACACCATATTGACCAAATTGCTCGTTCAGCACAGAGAACTGATCTTCTTCTTTATCCTCCACAGCCCCAAAGAAAGGAGGAAACTGATTATCCTTCAGAGTATTGCCCACAGGACCTAGTCCTCCGCCTATAGCAAAACCAAAACCACCACCATTGTTGATAACTAAACCAGCAGTAGTTGCCTTCCTTCTGGGATCACCACCATCCCTAGAACCACCCAGACCATTGTTGGAGGTACCCTCTTGATTATTGCCACTATTGGCAACCGAAGCCCGCTCAAGCTTCTCCACCTTCTCAACAAGTGCTTTCTGCCCCAAGGCGAACCCTTGCATGACGTTGATCAACTCACTCATCTTCTCTTTCAGCTTGAGAATGTCAGCGTTGGGTGGATCCATCAGTTTGGGTTTGTTGCGTCTGGTAGGGTATCTGTGCGGACGAGCTACGTGCAAAGGAATGATTCTGCATGCGCGAGCAATGATTCCTGAAACATTCAAACACGTTAGAAACCGACACCTGCAAAATAGAAGACAAGTTATTATGATTCATGCATGAATGAAATGTCTATCCATATGAGGAACACTCTGTCTTTCGATCCTGGTTTCACTGAGACGGATAATAATCCGACGGTAACATTCTGACATCAATCATCTGGTTTTACCATACAGAGCAGAGAGTTATGATTTAGCAACGATATCACCCGACCATGTGTGTGTTAGGTGAGTGTTCACAGAAAAGCAAATAAAGCTTTGAGATCAATCACTGAATGATAACAACCATTGCATAACAAAAGTGTACCACATGTGCGAGAGTCATACATCACATCTGATACAAATCAACTTTACAATTCTCCAGAATCGGAAAGAAATACAATCAAGTGAATTCCGTCAACATGCCTGACGGTAACCCCACACATGATAACAACTGCAATAAAAGTCTAATCTGAAGAAGGTCCCACAGAAGGCTCTGCATCATCAACCATCCTGGTAAACTTCATAGCGAACCTGAGCTCCGTGTTCTCCTGCTGAAGTCTTCCCACCTCTTTCTGGTGAATCTTCATCTGACGGAAATAATGATCCCTCTCGGCAAGATAGTGATCTCTCTCGGCCATAATCTTCGCTTTTTCTTCTTCCTTAACCCTCAGCTTCGCTTCCCACTCGGTGGTAAGGGCTTTGGCTCTAGCTTCCCTTTGAGTCTTCACAAGGACTTGTCTCCTCTTTTCATCTTCAATGACCTTCAAAGCTCTAGCCAACTGCTCTTTGGTGCGGTCGTGCTCCTTCGTGGATGACTCTAAAGCTTGGCTGATCTTACAGTAATAGGCGGTGTCTATCTCAAAACGCTTCACCTCCTGAACATGTCTTCTAGCCTGGTCTTCTGCTTCCCTCTTGACTTCCTGATTAGCCAGTTGAATTCTAGCAACACTCATTTCTAACTCAGTCTTCTCTGCTTGCAGTTGATCTCTTGCCCTTCTCATCTCATGAAATTCATCCATACTGACAGCAGAACATGGCTCCTCAATCAACGGGTACCAAAGATCACCCACAGGAAATGGTAGACGAGTGAGCTCAACCCTCTTTCTGAGCCAATCATCAAACGGAGGAAAAGACCTGTTATTAGCTCTACCAAAAGGAATCTTGCCTTTCCTTTGAATGTTACGCCACGCCTCAGACACTAGCCTCAACGATGACTGATTACCCTCAATCGGGAAGTAGAAAGACTCCTGAATCTCGCGCTCGAGAGGAGGAACCTCCATAGCAAACCCCATTTGCCTCTTAAGAAGCGTCGGGTTATAATTAATACAACCTTGAACTCCTATAAGGGGCACATTGGGAAAACTCCCACAACTGCAAATGAAATCTCGTCCAGCCTCATCAATGTGAGTCCAAGCTATGTCCTTGGCTCGCAAACCCATCAACTTGGTTGCCCAATTAAATGTATGGTCAAGAAAGACAAAGGCACCTCTGGAAGGCAAATATCCCATGAACCATTTATATAACAGTTGAGCACAACATCTAACCAATCCTCCATGCCGCTTCTCGTTCCGATTATGGACCGAATAAAAAACATCCCCGATCAAGGTAGGAATGGGATTCCTCTGAGCAAACACCCGGATGGCATTAATATCCATAAAATTCTTCTGATTAGGGAACAGAATAATTCCATAAATGCTTACGGCAAGTAAAGCACAAACAGCCTTCCAATTACCCAAAACAACATGTTCCTTGGCCTTGGCCTCCAAGAAACTCAGATGAAAACCGGGCAACTTTCATTTCTCCTTCAAACCTCTCTTAGTCACTTATGGGCTCAAATAAAGAGCACGAGAGATCTCACCAACATCAGGTTCTTCCTTAGTGACATAGAAAGGGATCTGGTTTCTGACCCGAATACCCAGGATACCGGCATAGTCCTCCATCAAAGGTCCCAACAAGTAATCCGGGAAGACAAAACATCTCAAACCCGGATCATAAAACTGGAGAAGAGTATGGATGGCACTCCTATCCTCATCTGTGAGCCTGAAAACCATCTTCAGAATACCACCATAAGCCTAACGGAACATCCCCACCTGGTCAGGCGTAATCAATGCTATCATATCTTTCAACACACCAATCTCTGGATCAAAGAAACTGTAGACAACATCAGCTTTCAAGTCGGTCCTCATATCTGGAACAAGGATGCCTCTCAACCAGGATCTCAATCAAGAATGTACCCTGCATATGGATAAACATGAGTTAAATGCGGATAAATGCAAAATGGGAATGATGCAGATGCATGTATGCAATTCATGGTGCCATCCTCCAAGTCATCTGAACATCAACTGTACTGGATTCCGGTCCTAGAACTAATCACAACCATCTGAGGGACCAAGTAACCACAAATCCCACTTGGGAGTTCCGAAATAAACGGAACCGGAGGATATATCACCATCATCACAGGAAAGCCACAGAAAGGATAACCACAAAACCATCTGAACAAGTAACCCTTAAATTCAACCCAGGGATCCGAAATAAACGGAACCCGATGATAAATACCACAGACAGAACTCCGGCGTGTCAGAAATAAATATCCATAAATCCGACTTATAAATAGAACTCAGATCACAAACCGAACCAAAGTCACCATCAAAGAGTCACCAACAGAATCTGTATCTGTAAGAATCAAACCCTCCCCTCACAGGTGAATCCTAATAAGGTCATCCTAAGGCGGATAATCGGTCTCGATAATCGGATAAGATACTCAACGGGTTTGCCCTGTCGGGTGTGCCGTGCAGCTCTCATAAGATCATCTAAACCAAAGATCCGGGAAAGAACGGTCACCGAAGTCAACAGCTCAAAAGAGATAACCCAACCATAGTGGAAACTCCACAAGGAAGAGCTCTCTCAGAAGAACCTCGTCCGACTGTGGTATGTCACGTCTCAACATCATGTTGATCCAACATAAGCAGAGACATGAGACCACGCTAATCCTAGGTGTACACTCGGGCCTGGGTTTTAGCCCCACTCAGAACACCCACCCCCAAATCATAGGAACCACACCTGTCCAGAATCCAACACGGTGATAACATGATGCATGCAAACATATATGCAAATATATACAATCACAGTATAATAATCACAAATGCAATAAATAAACAGTAAAAGCAACCCAAACTACCCTAAAAACTACGCCAGAGAGCGCTAGGATTGACTCGCTTAGGGAAGATGGACCAGCAAGAGGTCAACTTAGTCCCCAGCAGAGTCGCCAGCTGTCGCAACGCGAAAAACAACCGGCGGGAAAAATATAGAGCCGCCACCGATGCTATTCATCCTATGACGGAAAGGGAGCACAGGACTAACCTAAGAAAGGGAATGGAATGGTCTTACGACCAGAGATTGCAAGGTACGGGAGTCGGTTACGCAAGAGGAAGGTATTAGCACCCCTCACGTCCGCCGTACTCGACGGGATCCACGCTCAAAAGATAGCTCAAAGAATAGGAAAAGGTTGCTAATAAAGAAATCGCACAAACTGGAATAATAAACAGGTGGATGAAGAAAGAAAACGGAGGAAGTGGACTCGGCAGGATGTCGCATCCTGGGCCTACGTAGTTTGTCAGAAACAAACATCAGAGTCAACGTAGTTCGGGGGAAGAGGAGACATGCTCGCTAGGATATCGCATCCTATACCTACGTATCTTCTCTATCTAGAGGAGAATCAGAGCACTCATAGCTCGGCTAACGCACGCCGAAACAAAACACCAAAAAGAGACGCTGAGACGTCAAAAGAAACACTCAAAAGGAAACAGAATGCCAATACATGGACTTACGCCTGACTCCCAACAACAACAAACAAGGAAATAGAATGCCAATACATGGACTTACATCCAACTCCGAACAATAGCAAACGCTAACCAGCGAACATCGAAGAAAAAGGTTATCAGATTACCCCAACAAAGTAACCAAATATCCAAAGATGAACCCCAAAGATGAACCCCAAGTGAACAATCATCACAAATGAACCTCAATGATAACAAAAGAAATCCCCAAGGTATGAACGTACAACACATGCACACGCTGAACAAACGAGTACTCACACCAAAGAAACAAATAAAGGGTACACACACACAAAACAACAAAAAAATAAAAAGTTGCCCAAAGAGATTGCTTACAACCTCTTGCCTACGTATCTCATCTGGTATGAGAATCAGGGCGACGTAGTTCCCCTTAACAGGGGTACAACACTCTCCTAACCAGAGACCAGGGAAACAACAAACTAATAGGGAGACTAAGACTCGAGCCTAATAGTTGTCATGCCATCAATATCCCTAAATTGAGGTCTCTAACAAGAATCCTACTTCCTCAAAAATCAATCATACAACTCCTACAGAAATGGAGATGAGAAGAGGAAGGCAGATAAACACACCAGCACAAGTGAACAAGCATCACACACTATATCCATACAAGAGGCCCAAACAATGGGTAGGCTTTAGTCAAGAGGGGTCATATCAACCTCGACAAACAACCCAAACTGTAATGGGTAATCTGTAGCTCTTAACCACTGACATTGAACGTTAGGGTGAAGCTGATCAAAATGGTAATGAGGATGAGACCTCATGCTCTTAACCTTGGCTAGGGTGAGCTCATGACAAAGAAAGCGTGGGGATCCAGAAAGTGGGATCCTATTCCACTTGACAAACACTGGACAAAGATCTTGGGCACATGTTCAGAAGCATCAGCACGTAGTGCGAGCATAAAGAACGACTCACTGAATAACGGGGGATTGGCTACTAATCCCTTTTATCCGTCAATTGCCTCAACTCTTGGAGGTCTTATCAAATGTCACATGCCTCATCTTGGAGGTCTTTGGCACAAATGTAAACAAACACAAACAGAGCCTCTGAAGGAGGACTTGCCAGCAAAATGTCTGCCAAAAAGGTGACAGGACTTCCAGACTACATGAAGTAAGAAGCTAACTACCTGAGTGGTGTATCAACCATAATCCAAAGCTCAAGCAAGAGCTAAAAGCAAACAACTAAGGTACCTGTACAAAAACTAAACAGTTAATATTTCAGTCAGAAAACCAATAGACAAACAGTGAAACCATTCACAGTTACACAACTCAATGAACAATGCTCAAGCACTCAAATGAGCTCATGAGTTCACCACATCCAAACAAACCTACAAAACAAACATATGTTAGAACTCAAATCATTTGCATCTCACAAAGTGAGAACAAACTCAACCATCAATGCTAAATGTCCAAACCTGAAACACAAAGCACAGTTAGTTTATGCACAAAACACTAGTATAAAGACTAAGTTCAAAACCAAACCAAATGATCAAAACAGAACCCAATCTTTTACATAATGCACATTCAAACAATCAACAAAGTATCCTCAAAAGGACCAACATCAATTCAAAAAGCAAGTATCTCAAATGGCCTATGCTATGCAATGATCACAAATTATGCACAAAGTGAACTTCCAATTTAGAAAACCCAAATCAAAACAGAAATGCATGCAATGACCTTGAGATTTTTTGTACAAGTTCCTCATGTCATGAACAAACAATATGCAAAAGATCAAATCCAGAAAAGTTCAAATGATAGGTGAACAAAAATACACAAATTGAATGCCAAAAATGTGACACAAATTGTCACATTATATCTTCATGTGTCAAAAAATATGATAGCATATGAGAAAAAATTCAAACCAGTGCTCAAGAAATCATATCATGAGTGAAGATCAAGCATACAAAAAATCAGATCAATTGGATCAAAGATGAAGATTTCACAAACCATTGAATGCAACATATCAAAATAGCATGGCATGGATCAAAAAATTCACACATTAAAAATCAGACATCAACAAATCATGAAAATAATACCATAAAAAACTAGACTTTCATACAAAACTAGGAAAAAAAATTGGAGTTTATTTGGATCATTTTTGAATTTTTTATGCATTTTACAAAATAAGCAAAAACAATCGAATTATTAAATGAAATGGAGGGAAAATAAATAATTTGAATTAAATCTGAAAAAGCCTGAACCATAGATCTTGGCACGCTCACAATCCAATGGTCCACGTTTAAAGCATCAAAACGATGCGTTTCATTTAATCTACTCAGCGTGCCACTCAAGCAGTCAAAGCTCGCGTGGATCAGTCAACGAATTCGCTACCAATCATTCATACACGCAGGGCACACAATCAGCACACAGTCAGCAGACAACAAGGCAAACCCTAAGATGTTACAGACGCCAGAGCTGTAGCTCCGATCGTCTTCCCCGGCGAGCCCTACGGTGGCTCCGCCGTGAGAATTTGCAGAATCTTGCAAGGCCTATACCGCTCGAACCGGTTTTCCACGAGGATCTCAAATATCATATCCAAATCCTCTAATTCTCCTCCCTAAATTTTCCAGATCGAAGACAATAAGTTTGTAGATCCAAACTTACATTCAACATAACAGCTTCAATACTTCACCAAAATCAATTCTAAACACATCTCCATAACCTACTCAACAAGATCTACACGTTTATGTACATAAAACAGCAAAAGGTGATGATGAGTTTCAACTCACCTTGAAGTGAAGCTTGCTGAAATCGTGCTTTCAAGTGCTCATAAGCTCCAGATCCACTTCTATGAACTTTTCTTGAAGCTTTGTGCAAAAAGAATTGGATGAAACTCCTTGGATCTACCTCAATTTCCAACTTCCATCTTCATGAGATTATGCTTGAACTGCTCGAATTATGGATGAATTGCACCAAATGAATGCTGATTCTTGATTAATGAAGCATAAGGATCATGAATATGTGATAATCTTTAAGGTTGGTGTGAGAAAAATGAAGATTCGAAGAGAGAGAAAGTTGAGAGAATTTCTTGAATTTTGATCTCAAAAGTTAGTTATGGCAGTTATGGCTTAGGGTTTGTGTATTTATACTTCATGTTTATGATGCTGAAAACCAAATTAGACCTTCACTAATCATGATTAGTGAATTATTAAACCAATTGCCAAAAATGAATAATGACACTTCATGGCCATAATGCACGTATAGCTTCCCATGCAAGGCTTTCAATCCACTCCAAATTAGCCAATGGTCATGATTGAATGATTATTTTGCTTGTATCATAAGCCAAATTTGAATTGTGGAAATTCCCTCCAAAATGAACACATGAGAAATGATGAGCATACACACTTTTCCCATGCATGGCAAAGGCTATTTTGAGATGTCTTGATCAAGAGAAACATTTTGCAAAAAGAATGGACCAATTTGGAGCATTGTATCAAAAGTTATGCCACTTTGAATTTCCATGCACACCTTGTGATCAAATGACCATAACTCCTCAACCATTCATCATATGGACATGAATTAGGACTTTTTGGAAAGGGGAGACAAAGATATACAACTTTAATTTTCACCAAAAATCCATTTGAAACATCTTTGATCTTGAAAAGTCAAGTTGAAAGTAGGCCAAAAACTTGCCAAATTTGGAAACTTTGAATTACAGGTCACTTTCCATTTTTAGTAACTTTTGCCATGACCTTTGAATCTTCCAGATGAATGTTTAAAATGATGAATGGACCTCTCTTGAACATGATTGAGGTGTCTCAACTCATTTCCCCATCTCATAGCCCTCAGTTGACTGCACAGTTGACTTTTTGGTCCTCAGATGACCTTGAAATGCCTTGATTCACTTGAGCCTCTACCACTTGGGGAAATTGCTCAAAAATGAAACCCTAGCTCATGTAAGCTCCTCATAACAATCATGTGATCCTCATCCCCAACAAATACCTCATCTCTTTGAGAAACCCTAGTTGGAAGAATGACATTGATTAGGGTTGACCAGAGGTCACAACCCTATTTCAGAAGAACTTTGAGGATAAACTCTACAACCCTTGATGATGATAGAACCATGATGATGGTAATATATCCTTGCAAACAAGATAATGCTCAAGACCTTTGAAGAATCAAGAAACCCTAATTGAAGCCCATGCCTTCAGATGGTTGATCATCAATTCATAGAGACCCTCAGGCTTGAATCATGTACCTTCTCCATCTTCTGAAAAGACCTTGGAGGATGACCTTCTTATTTCCATATGATATGCAAAATGTAATGCCTAATGGTCTAAGCATGAAATGCAATGTGTCAAACTAGTCTCAAGAAGAGGAGGGCAAATTTTGAGGTGTTACACTAGCTATGGATTTGCTTGCTTGGATGTGGATATCTTTATTTGATACCTTGATCTTCATGATGTCTGATATTGCTAATTGTCTGATTGATTATTGCTTGATTCAACGTCCGAAGGGAAAATGGGTTTTCTATATGACATACTTGTCTATTGGATGGCATCTCATTGGTCAGGTCTTTTCAACTCTTAACTTTTAATTATGCTTAGGATAGCCTCTTCATCTCCTCCCACTTCTTAAATTTTAAAATCTCTCCCCCCTTTCAAAAACTTTCTTTGCTTGTAATTCCAAACTTAGACCTTATTTCAAAAAATAGAAACTTTGGCCTTATGACAATGAATATTCAAACTCTTTTTCTTAAATCAAACTTGTAAATAAATCTAATCATATTGACTTAAAATTTCAAAAGACAAAAAGAACTAACAACTCCATTCAAACTTTTGGGCCTTTTGGGCCTTTCTTATTAACCTTATATTAAAAGCAACCCACTCATTTTGAAATTATTACCACAAACTACGAGGTTTTGATCCCTCATTTTAATGTTGGTACGTAGGCACAAGTCTGAAGGTCTTGTCAAACACAAAATATAATCAATAAACTCTTTTCTCATCCCCACATTCTATTTTTCTCAAACATCATTTATACCAAAAATACATACGCACATAAAAAAGGGCTCCCTAGGAGTACATAGGACACTTTGGGTGCTAACACCTTCCCTCTGTGTAACCAACCCCCTTACCTGTAATCTCTGACATTTTATTAGTTTTGATTTGAAAACTTCTTATTTATGGGTTTTGTTCGTACTTTTCCCTTTTCCTTTGGAAATAATAAAAGCGCGGTGGCGACTCTAGTTTTATTGATGTCAAGTTTATCCATAGCTTGATGGTCATGAATTTACCGCTACAATGGCAAGTTCCTCAACTTGGCTAGAATTGCTAACCTCAACATGTTGGAACTCCCAGAAAAACTCCAAGAAGTTGATTGGTGTATGTTCCCAGAGAACACACCTCCCCAAGTTTTCAATTTTGTTAAGTTTTGCAAGAAAATGGTTAAAGAGCTCACCATAGATTTTGCTACAATCAAAAGGGCTAAAGTGGAGCTTAAGTTTACTTGTACTTGAATTTTAATTGCTTGTATTTGAATCTTTTGTATTTTGAATCTAAATCATTTTTACTTGAAGTTAAATCACTTGTATTCGAATTTGAATTTAAATTAATGGAAGTTATCATTTTGGGTCTCAATTATTATGCTTTTATTCAAGATATTGCAAACAATATATTCTAATATTACTGAAATAAATAACAAAGATAAATAAGAGCTTTGCACAAAATACATCCATATATGCGCCCATACATGCATCCATGTCATTCTTCAAACAAAAACTCATTTTGTGTCTTCTTCCAGTTCCACACTGAGTTCTCAACACCACTACAACACCAGAGCCAGCACTCGTCAAAGAATGGAAGATCAAGAGCAAGAATTGGAGAGAGTAAGCTTAGAACTTGAGGACCTACGAGGAAACATGGGTCAAGTCATGGAGATACTACAAGTCATTAAGGCTAAGTTGGACACCTAATCGACGGTTGTTTCAGAAGTCACCGGTCCTACGATTGAACCCCAACCTGCATGGGCAGTGCTGACTACTTGGCCAGTCTTCGGCTTACCTCCCGACTTTACGCCTCCAGTTGAAGGTGCCCTTGGCGTTGTACAATCCACTCAGAAGACAGTTCCTCTACTGACTATCAATGAAGCTCATCATATGATCCACACATTTGCACCACCCCTTGTCCATGCACATGTCCAACCTTATTTTGAAGATCAACAACATGCTCCTAATTTTTCTGGCGAAGATGATGAAAGGCATGAAGACATAAGAGGAATGAAAGAGAATTTTCAAATTCTTGAGAAAAGGTTAAGGGCTATGGAAGGTGACCAAGTCTTTGGTGCTGCTTCTAGGGAGATGTGTTTAGTGTCTGGTCTTGTGATTCCCGAGAAATTCAAGATCCCAGATTTTGATAAGGTCGAGGGCCACTCATGCCCTAAGAGTCGCCTTATTATATACTATCAGAAAATGGTTGTGCACATTGAGGACGATAAACATATGATAGATTTCTTCCAAGACAACTTGAGGGGTGCTCCCTCTAAGTGGTACTTAATCCTTGATCAAAGTATAATTTGTTGTTTCCAAGACTTATCTGATGCTTTCATCCAGCATTATAAGTATAACATGGATATGGCCCTGAATATGAGGCAATTGCTCAGCATGTCCTAGAAAGATAACGAGTCTTTTAAGGAATATGGACAATGATGATGGGAAGTGGCCTCGCAAGTTGAGCCACCCATTGTTGAGAAGGAGTTAGCATATTGGTTCATGGATATAGTAAAGCATATGTTCTATGAAAGGATGGTAAGTAGTGTATCGGCAAGTTTCTCTGACTTGGTGGTTATGGGCATAAAAGTTGAGCTTGGATTGAAGAATGGAAAAATGATAACCATCACTAAAACATCTGATAACAATGTCAAAAGGTTTGTCGGAGGTTTTCAAAGAAAGAAAGAGGGTGAAACAAACATAGTGTCGACCAGTCAAAGAAGGAGTCACTCGTGGAAGAAGCAACAACAACAGATTGCTCAACAACAACCAACTTATCTAGTGCAGTATATCCAACAATCGTATGTGGCAGCAGTCACACCGACTTTCAACCAACCACAAGCTCATATCTATTAACCTGTTCAACAAGCACCAGTATACCAACGAGCACCTACGACACTCGTTTATCAACAACCAAGGGCACAAGCTCCACGTCTACAAAATCTTCCAAATCAGAATAGGGTACAAAGAGGTAGACCTCCTTTCGCTCCGATCCCTCTGAGATACACTGAGTTGTACCCATCATTGTTGTAAAAAAGGTTTGTGACTCCCAGACCTTTGGGTCCTCCACCAGATCCTCTTCCTGCATGGTACAACAAAAATGCCCATTGTCCTTTCCATGAGGGCGCCCTTGGGCATGATTTGGAAGGATGTTATGCTTTGAAGCATATAGTGCGAGAGTTGGTTGAGAAGAAGATCCTTTCATTCTGAGATGTTAGGCCCAATGTAAAGAGTAACCATCTACCCGTGTGTGGTGCTATTAATGCCATTGAAGATGTATCTGACATTTGTATGATAAAAATGTTGAAGATGTTAAAACTCCGTTGCTAGCACTCCATGCGAGATTGGTGAGAGTTAGTTTGATTGATACATGCCACGATAACTGTGAAAACGTGTCGTTTATCCAAGAGGGTGTAAATTGGTACGAGCCGATATTCAAAATTTAATGGATCAAGGTGTTTTACAAGTTTGTGGTCCTATAACAAATGAGGAAATTTCAGTAATTAAACCCTTTTTCAATCTACCAGAACCTGTTGAGATAACCTATCAAAGAAGGGATGTTGTTCATCCATCACCTGTGGTAGTCTGTATGCCTACCCACTTTCCCTTCGAAAGCACCAAGGTCGTACCTTGTAAATATGACATAACTGTGGTAGATGGAGTGGTAGATGAAAAACCCAAAGACGTTGAATGTGAGAAGAGCTTGGAGGATGTTGATGCAAATATCACGAACATCGCAGGGACGAGCAGAATGACCCGCAATGGTCGGATTTGTACTCCAAATTTCAATATAATCCCTCAAGAACCGACAAAGGAAGCTACAATTGTAGTTCCTACCCAAGAATCTGGAAGGTTACAGTCAGCGGTGCAATCAGGTGAAGCATTTGAATTTATGAAAATGATAAAGAAAAGCGACTATAAGATAGTCGATCAGCTACATCAAACACCGTCAAAAATATATATCGTATCCTTTCTTCTAAACTCTCAAGCTCATAGGAAGGCTTTACTGAAAGTGCTTGCCCAAGCTCATGTTACTCAAGATATAACGGTTGGTCAATTCGATGGGGTGGTCGCTAATATCACTGCTTGCAACACTCTAAGTTTCAGCAATGAAGAGTTGCCCAAGGAAGGACAGAATCACAACCGTGCCTTGCATGTATCAATAAAGTGCCAAGAAGATGTTGTGGCTAGTCTTAATTGACACTGGATCTTACCTCAATGTCTTTCCAAAAAGGACACTTGCTAAATTATCTTACCAAGGGACAGAGATGAAACTGAGTGCGCTTGTGGTAAAAGCATTCAACGGTTCCTAGAGGACAGTAGTCGGGGAGTTAGAGATACCAATCAAAATCGGAGCGCATGTATTCTCCATCACTTTCTAAGTCATGAACATCATTCCCGCTTATAGTTGTCTTTTAGGACGTCCGTGGATACATGTTGTTGGGCCAATGACTTCTACTTTGCATCAGAAAATGAAGTTTGCCGTCAATAACAAGCTCATCATTGTCTCAGGTGAAGAAGATTTCATCATTAGTCAACTCTCATCTTTCCTTATATCGAGGTTGATGAAGATGCCTTGGAGACTTCTTTCCGAGCACTTGAAATAGCCAATGCCACACTTGTGGAAGTAAAAGATCCTATTGAGAAAGCCGGTTTGTCATTCTCCTCTTTGAAAAGCGAGAAGTCAGCAGTTGAAAGTGGATGCCCTGTAGGTTGGGGGCAAGTCATCAATGTCAGCGAGAAAAAGGATCGTTTCGGTTTGGGATACAAGCCTTTTGCTAAGGAATGAGCCCTGGTCCCTGCAAAGGACCGCATACAGAGCATCCAAGAAGTATTCCTAAGCATAGGTTTTATCCATGGGGATCAAGTTGGTGCAGTTGAAGATGACACCGAAGTTGGAGAAGCATCGAATCTGATATACCATTGTGAAGCAGCCTTAACAAATTGGGAGGTAGTCGAGATTCCATAAGTTTTTCCTTTGTCAAAGTAATTGTTCTTTCTTTTGTTTTTCAAAATCCTTAGCTCTGCCCAAGGCTAACGGATCATTTGTAGGGCCACTTTAAATTTCAAATCATTATGACAAATAAAGAGCATTTTGTTCAAATTCTTATCGTTCATTTTTTTCTTTCCTTAAAATAAAAATCCTTTCAAAAACTACAAAAATATTTTTTCTTTCTTTTGCATTTTATTTCCACTCTTCTAAAAAGACCATCATTTAAAAAACATGAAGAATAATCAATAAACCAGTTGAATTCGGGGACCCTACTACCTCCTATAACTTTGAATTCCCCATCTACCAAGCAGAAGAGGATAGTGAGGAATGGCAAGGTTGCTTGAGCACGAGTCCAAGGCCTTTCATTCGCATCAAGAACCGGTGCAGACAATCAACCTTGGCACCGAGGAAGAGAAGAAAGAGGTCAAATTTGGGACTACACTTGGTGCAAGCATCAAAGAAAGATTGATCAAGTTGCTACAAGAATATGTAGATGTATTTGCATGGTCGTATTGAAGGAGAGAGAGATCCAAAACGCAACGGAATTTAAAAAATTTCTCTTTTAGTGATCCTGACGAATGGGCATGATTAGTGATAGAATCGTTACCTCTTGTAGCGATTGAAACCTTTGATGCAGATCTACGGAGCAATCACGAACATTGAATGATGACAACGCCTCTACTCAGTCCACACGAACGGATTCCTTCAATCTCAGTGCTAGCTGCTACGAATGAAGGCATTGAGTGAGACAGAGAGAGAGAAACAAAATTGCAACTGCACAAATGCTTCTGCACAAGGGTTATATTTATAGAACCACTTGTGTGGGCTACGAGCTAAAAAGCCCACTTAAGTGTATGTGGCCCATATCTTATGATATGCCAAAATCACTTAAGCGTGTGGTACCTTACCATATTTCGTATTCTACTTAATTACACCGTACCTTACAATGTTCTATAATTCACTTAAGTGCACCGTACATTACGGTGTTCCTTAGTTACTCTATCTCTCATCAATCTGTCCTTTTGTGTGTGACCCTGTAGGTTTTCGCGACATTAGCAATTATATTAAATCACGTATTTAACATAATAAACAGTGAGCGGTATCTAGCAACACATCACTGCTACCCAAGACACGAAAATGTCATGTGATTTGACAAATCCTTTTGTGATAATACTTATGTGTATAATTACCCTTTGCCCCCTTATGTCTATATTGAACACAAGGCATAGACCGTGTCATCCTTGTCCAGTTCAATATTGGGCTCGTAGACATTTATCCTGTTACGCAGGATCGGAAAATTCCATCTAGGTCACTCATGTCCCTCAGCATGCTTCATGGAGTACCTATCAACTGTCTTTATGGTCATCCAGTTACGGACAATGTTTGATCAGCAATAAGACACTCGACTCTACATCTAGGGTACATAGTGGTTTCAGGTCCAAGGGTGGTATACACCATTATCACCATGAGAATAACTTATGACACTTAGCATAACATTTTATATAGTATTCTTATAGCGGGTCAATCCAATATAAATATTACTCTCAATATTCATACTTATGTTAAAGACTTGATAACTCCTTATCCATGATCCATGAGATGTGATCATCAGTCTATATACATAATAGTCTTAATGCTTTAATGTTATCCCATTTCACAATAAAGCTCGACTACGGATACTTTAAGAATAGTGTCCTTATGTTTAATAGGATCTCATGATTAAGTCACACTTGATACATTAAACGGACTAGCTATTCTAGGGACTTTATTAAACAAACATAATAAAGGAAAAGCCTTTTATTATTAATAAATAATTCGATACAAGTACCAAAAGTATTGGCCTCTAGGGCTTACACCAACAATATCCCACTAGCACTAGAGCCAATCAGGCATACCCCTAATGCCCATAGATCTAGTATGGCCATCATGCTTCTGTTGCACAAGAGGCTTTGTAAGTGGGTCAGCAATATTGTCAAGTGTGGGTACTTTGCATATTTTCACATCTCCTCTATCTATTATCTCTCGAATGAGGTGGTAACGCCTAAGTATGTGTTTGGATCGTTGGTGAGATCTAGGCTCCTTAGCTTGTGCGATAGCATCATTGTTATCACAATAAAGACCAATGGGATCCATAATGCTAGGAACTATGCCAAGTTCACTAATGAACTTTTTGATCCAAACAGCTTCCTTTACTGCACTTGAGCTAGCAATATACTCGGCCTTAGTTGTAGAATCAACAACAGTATCTTGCTTTGAACTTTTCCAGCTCACAGCGCCACCGTTTAAGCAAAACACATAACCAAATTGCGATCTAAAGTCATCCTTATCTCTCTGGAAGCTAACATCGGTGTATCCAATTACAGCAAGCTCTTCCTGACCTCCATATATCAAGAATGAGTCCTTAGTCCTTCTCAAATACTTAAGGATATTCTTGACAGCTACCCAATGAGCATCACCGGGATCAGATTGGTACCTACTTGTTGCACTTAAAGCATACGAGACATCTGGTCGAGTACATAACATGGCATACATGATAGATCCTATTGTAGATGCATATGGAATCTTATTCATGCGATCCATTTCTTCCTTAGTTGAAGGGGATTGTGTTTTTTATAGACACAAGCCATGTTGCATAGGTATGAATCCTTTCTTGGAATCATGCATATTAAAGCGTCTCAGCACTTTGTTTATGTATGTACTCTGACTTAGGCCAAGCAGTTTTTGGGATCTATCTCTATAGATCCTGATTCCTAATATATAGGCTGCTTCACCTAGGTCCTTCATAGAAAAGCATTTCCCCAACCAAGACTTTACTTGTTGCAGGGTAGGGACATTGTTTCCAATGAGTAATATGTCATCTACATATAATACCAGGAAAACAATCATGCTCCCACTAACCTTCTTGTAGACACAAGGCTCATCTTCGTTCTTGATGAATCCATATTGTTTTACGGTTTCATCAAAACAAAGATTCCAGCTTCTGGAAGCTTGCTTCAATCCATAGATTGATCTTTGTAACTTACATATCTTTTGGGCTTCTTCTGGTATGTCAAATCCTTCAGGCTGTGTCATGTACACATCCTCAAGAAGATTCCCATTAAGGAAAGCAGTTTTGACATCCATTTGCCATATTTCATTATCATGATATGCAACGATAGCAAGTAAAATCCGAACAAATTTAAGCATTGCAACTGGTGAAAAGGTTTCATCATAGTTAACCCCATGAATTTGTTTATATCCTTTTGCAACTAGTCTTGCCTTATAGGTATGTACCTTACCATCCATGTCAGTCTTCTTTTTGAATACCCACTTGCATCCTATAGGGTTAACTCCTACAGGAGGCTCTACCAAGGTCCAAACTTGGTTTGTGTACATGGAATCCATTTCAAATTTCATGGCTTCTAGCTACTTCTCATACTCGGGACCAGTTATGGCCTCTAGGTAGGTCACAGGCTCATCTTGATCCATGAGTAATACATCACCTTGATCAGTTAGGAGATATCCATATCTCTCAGGTAGGTGACGTATCCTGCTTGACCTGCGCTGGTCTTGTTCTACTTGAGCAGGTTGCTCTTCCACAACTACTTGTGTTTCCTGCTCTATATCCTCCATAGGTGTATCAATGCTTTGTGATTCTTGAATTTCTTCAAGCTCTACTTTCCTCCCACTAATTCCTTTGGAAATAAAATCCTTTTCTAGGAAAACTCCAGTTCGAGCAACAAACACTTTACCCTCAGAAGGATTGTAGAAGTAATACCCTCTTGTTTCTTTAGGATACCCCACAAATAAGCATTTGTCAGATTTGGGCTCAAGCTTAGTTGAAATTTGTCGTTTCACATAAGCTTCGCAACCCCAAATCTTCATGTAAGACATATGTGGTTTCTTACCACTCCATATCTCGTATGGTGTCTTCTCAACCTTTTTGGATGGAACACGGTTAAGTGTGTAAGTTGTTGTCAATAGTGCATGTCCCCAAAAGGAGTTTGGAAGATCGGCGTGACTCATCATAGATCGAACCATGTCTAACAAGGTTCGATTTCTTCTCTAAGATACACCGTTCCATTGGGGTGTTCCAGGAGGAGTAAGTTGGGATAGAATCCCACACTCTTTCAGATGGTCATCAAACTCTAGGCTTAAATACTCACCACCTCGATCTGATCGAAGAGTTTTAGTATTCTTACCTAGTTGGTTTTGTACTTCATTCTTGAATTCCTTGAACTTTTCAAAGGACTCTGATTTGTGTTTCATTTAATACACATAACCATATCTACTGAAATCATCAGTAAATTTGATGAAGTACTGAAAACCTCCTCTAGATGGTATGTTCAGTGGTCCACATACATTAGTATGTATGAGGGCCAAAAGATCATTAGCTCTTTCACCTTTTCCTATGAATGGAGACTTTGTCATCTTTCCAATTAAACAAGATCTGCATGTCTCATATGATTCATAATCAAAAGAGTCCAAGAGTCCATCTTTATGGAGTTTGGAAATGCGTTTCTCATTTATGTGGCCTAATCGACAATGCCAAAGTTAAGTTGGATTTAACTCATTAGGTTTCATCCTTTTAGTATTAATGTTATAAATAGGCATTTCAAGATCAAGGACATATAGTCCATTGTTCATTTGTGCAGTAGCATAGAATATATCATTCAGATAAATGGAGCAACAATTATTCTTTATTATAAATGAAAAACCAAACTTGTCTAAACAAGAAACGAAAATAATATTCCTGCTAATTGCAGGTACATAATAACAGTTCTCTAACTGAATTATTAAACCACTAGGTAAAGTCAATACATAAGTTCCTACGGCTAAAGCAGCAACCTTTGCTCCATTGCCAACTCGTAGGTAAACTTCACCTTTTGCCAAATCTCTACTCCTTTTTAGCCCCTGCACATTGGTACAAATGTGAGAACCACATCCAATATCTAATACCCATGATGCAAAAGTAGATAAATTAATTTCAATAACAAAAATACCTGAAGTTGAAGTCTCTACTCCATTCTTCTTATCTTCCAGGTACTTTGGGCAGTTTCTCTTCTAGTTTCCGGTCTTAACGCAATGGAAGCATGTGCCTTCCTTTTCTAAGCCTTCACTAGACTTCAAAGCAGGAGCAATGGGTTTGGGTTTGGCAACTTCCTTGTCTTTCCCTTTATCACCCTGCTTGGTGGGTCTTTTGTTCTGTCTCTTTCCATTTCCGATCATCAGAATGGACTTCCCTTTTGACTTCAGATTCTGCTCAGCAGTTCTTAACATGGCTAGCAGTTCAGGAAGAGATTTGTCCATATCATTCATATTGAAATTAAGGATAAATTGACTGAATCTATCTGGAAACGATTGCAAGATCAAATCAGTCGCAAGTTCCTTTCCGAGGGGAAAACCCAACCTCTCAAGGTTCTCCACATACCCAATCATCTTGAGCACATGGGGACCTACAGGGGATCCCTCAGCTAACTTGCCTTGAAAAAGGGCTTTTGAAACTTCAAACCTTCCATGCCTTTCTTTCTCTTGATAGAGCATCTTCAGGTGTTCGATCATATCGAACGCTGCCATGTTCTCATGTTGCTTTTGCAACTATGAGTTCATGGTAGCTAGTATGAGGCAAGCAGTTTCATTGGCATCATCGGCATGCTTCTTATAAGCATCTCTTTCTGCCTTAGGTGCAGAACTAGGAGGTTCCTCTTCAGGAACAGGTTTCTCCAAGACATACAGCTTTCTATCATGTTTGAGGATAATCCTCAGATTTCGGTGTCAATCTAGAAAATTTGTCCCAGACAATTTTTCTTTGTCAAGGATTGATCGCAAAATGTTGTTAGAGGTGTTTGTTGTCATGGTAATCTACATGAAAATAATGAAAGTATAAGTATCAATAACATATTTAATTAGGCCTTTAATTCGGAAAATTCCGTTGGAAGATTTTCTAGTGGGTCGAGATCCACATTTCACTTTGTTTTAAGTCCGCATAGGCGGATTACACAAAACTAGGTTATTTAGGTAGGAACTCCTTCCAATTTTATCTAATACAACTCTCTAATATTTTAGTTGGGTGAATAACTCCTTAATCCAATCCATCACATGGATCATTTCCAACTCTTGCTTCTAAACATATATAATCTTATTATAATTTGTTTAGTTAAGTTTGACTCATTGTTTTAGCAATTGGATATTACAATTATCCCATCGCACCTTACTAATATAGAATATGCATCTCGTGTAGGCGAAACCTACATTATTCGATACTAGTCTTAATGAGTGCTAAAACTTGGAAAGCATAAACTTAATATTTAATTTGAGGGAATTTGCAATTATTCTGATCTCACCGGC
Organism: Lathyrus oleraceus; assembly: GCF_024323335.1. NCBI lineage: Eukaryota > Viridiplantae > Streptophyta > Magnoliopsida > Fabales > Fabaceae > Lathyrus > Lathyrus oleraceus. The sequence goes on from NC_066583.1 coordinate 248,554,492, forward strand.
TTATTTATCATATAAATCATCTCTCACATGCATCAACATACATTCACATGCATCAACATACATAATGAAATATTTATGGCCTCTAACGCAATTGTTCTCCCAAGCCAATGAGAGAACCTAAGCTAACCTAATAACGATCTAAGCTTCTCCAAGCAAGATCTTCAAGGTTATCCTCCTTTGATATTGTATTCTTCTCTTTCTTCATAACATTACATTATATAAAAGAAACTCGTTTTACATACGAGGGAGTGAGATGAGAAAAGAAGTTACATTAAGAGATTAAAAGAGAGGCACGACACGCAAGTCGTATTTTAAAATCCCAAAACAAAATAAAGGAAAACTAAGACCATAACCGATCACCACAAGACAATAATAATAAATACATTATTATCATTAATTTAAATTTTGTTAATTAATTAAAACCAAATTAAATTTCGGCGACCGATCACACTACGCAGAGTTAGCCGGGGGTTCCGCTGTGGGGTTGTAGGGGCAGCGCCCCGACGTAAAATTTTAATGAATAATTCATTTGAAATCGACGTCGTTTTTCGCATCAACACTTGATACTTTAAAGCACAACTCTTGCGCAGTCACAACCCTAATCGCATAACTCTTTGATAGCACAACCCTTATGCCGTCATGAACCCTAATGCACCTTGATTGTTAATTCAGTATGATTGATCAACACGTCATTGCTTCACCATACTAATGTCGAATCAAGAAACAAATGACCATTGATCGCTCAAAGGAAAACAACCATTAAGTGTTTGAATGAACGAAACAGAAACATTATATCATATATACCGTATTTTGCATCAGGATTACTTATATCATATATATAACTTGATCGATCTCAATTGTGTAACCTATGGACGATCGATGTATCGCTGCTTCACCATACTAACATTGGATTCTGAAGCATAGTCAACATCAATCATCCAAATCATACACATATGATGCCAAATTTAATTACTCGTTTATTCTTTGATTCATTCTACCTTTTAATTGTATTAATACAAAAAATACAAAAAATAAACAGCTATCAGATGCATGGTTTCGTAAGTGGCTATGATACCACTGAAGAAGAAGAGCGATCCAAAACGCAGCGGAATTTAAAAAGTTTATCCTTTAGTGATCCTTACGAATGGGCATGATCAGTGATAGAATTGTTACCTCTTGTGGCGATTGAAACCTTTGATGCAGATCTATGGAGAGATCACAAACATTGAATGGTGGCAATGCCTCTACTCAGTCCACACGAACAGATTCCTTCAATCCCAGTGCTAGCTGCTACGAATAAAGGCTTTGAGTGAGACAGAGAGAGAGAAACAAAGTTGCAACTGCACAAATACTTCTGCACAAGGGTTCTATTTATAGAACCACTTGTGTGGGTTGTGAGCTAAAAAGCCCACTTAAGTGTATGTGGCCCATATCTTATGATATGCTAAAATCACTTAAGCGTGTGGTACCTTACCATATTTCGTATTCTACTTAAGTACACCATACCTTACGATGTTCTACAATTCACTTAAGTGCACTGTACCTTACAGTGTTCCTTAGTTACTCTATCTCTCATCAATCCGTCCTTTTGTGTGTGACCCTGTAGGTTTTCGTGACATTAGCAATTATATTAAATCACGTGTTTAACATAATAAACAGTGAGCGGTATCTGGCAACACATCACTGCTACCCAAGACACGAAAATGTCATGTGATCTGACAAATCCTTTTGTGATAATACTTATGTGTATAATTACCCTTTTGCCCTTATGTCTATATTGAACACAAGGCATAGACCGTGTCATCCTTTTCCAGTTCAATATTGAGCCCGTAGACATTTATCATGTTACGTAGGATGGGAAAATTCCATCTAGGTCACTCATGTCCCTCAGCATGCTTCGTGGAGTACCCATCAATTGTCTTTATGGTCATCCAGTTACGGACAATGTTTGATCAGCAATAAGGCACTCGACTCTACATCTAGGGTACATAGTGGTTTTAGGTCCAAGGGTGGTATACACCATTATCACCATGATAATAACTTATGACACTTAGCATAACATTCTATATAGTATTCTCATAGCGGGTTAATCCAGTATAAATATTACTCTCAATATTCATACTTATGTTTAAGACTTGATAACTCCTTATCCATGATCCATGAGATGTGATCATCAGTCTATATACATAATAGTCTTAATGCTTTAATGTTATCCCACTTCACAACAAACCTCGACTACGGATACTTTAAGAATAGTGTCCTTATGTTTAATGGGATCTCATGATTAAGTCACACTTGATACATTAAACGGACTAGCTATTCTAGGGACTTTATGAAACAAACATAATAAAGAAAAAGCCTTTTATTATTAATAAATAATTCGATACAAGTACCAAAAGTATTGGCCTCTAGGGCTTACACCAACAAGTATTAGGATATGCCAGGTTTAGATACTGATATTGTTGTCCACAAGCTGCCACTACAGCCAAATTATCCGTCAGTGAAGCAGAAGCTCCGAAGAGCAAGACCCGACATGGCTCTAAAGATTTGTGACGAGGTGAAACTCCAATTTGATGCCAGTTTTCTAGAAGTTATGAAGTACCCTCAATGGGTAGCTAATACTGTGCCAGTACTCAAAAAGGATGGTAAGGTTAAGATGTGTGTTGATTACAGGGATCTAAATAAAGCTAGTCCAAAGGACGATTTCCCCCTGCCACATATTGACATTCTGGTAGACAGCACTGCTAAGTTTGTAGTCTTATCCTTCATGGATGGATTCAAGGGTTATAATCAAATTAAGATGGCTCCAGAAGACATGGAAAAGACCACATGCATCACCCCTTGGGGATAATTTTGCTACAAGGTAATGTCATTCGGTCTCAAAAATGTCGGGGCAACTTACCAAAGAGCAATGGTCACTCTTTTCCATGATATGATGCATAAGGAAATTGAGGTTTATGTCGATGATATGATCGTGAAATCCCAAAGTGAAGAGGATCATATAGATCACTTGCAGAAGCTGTTTGAGCGTCTTCGAAAATTTTGACTATGACTGAATCCTGCTAAATGCACCTTCGGTGTCCGATCTGGAAAGTTGCTTGGTTTCATTGTTAGTCAACGAGGAATTGAGGTAGATCCGGACAAGGTTAGAGCAATACAAGAAATGCCTGCTCCACGTACAGAGAAAAAAGTTAGAGGATTCCTTGGACGTTTGAACTATATCTCTAGGTTTATATCTCATATGATGCTACGTGTGAGCCCATATTCAAGTTGCTTCAAAAAGGTCAAGCAATTGAATGGAACTATGACTGCCAAAAAGATTTTGAGAAGATCGGAAAATACCTGCAAGATCCCCCTATTCTAATTTCACCTATTCAGAGGAACCACTCTTTATGTATTTGACTATGCTTGAAAAGTCAATGGGATGCATGCTGGGACAACATGATGAAACTGGCCGAAAAGAACATGCCATCTACTATCTGAGCAAGAAGTTTACCGATTGTGAAACTCGATATTCACTTTTGGAGAAAACTTGTTGTGCTTTAGCATGGACTGCTCTCCGTCTAAGGCAGTACATGATTTGTCACACTACTTTGTTGATCTCAAAAATGGATCCAATAAAGTATATCTTTGAAAATCCTGCTTTAACTGGAAGACTCGCCCGTTGGCAGATGTTACTGTCTGAGTATGACATCCAGTATGTATCCTAGAAAGCCATTAAAGTAAATGTGTTGTATAATTACCTGGCACACCAGCCTGTTGAAGACTACCAGCCGTTGAAATTCGACATTCCTGATGAAGACATTATGGTAGTAAAAGATTGTGAAATCCCATGACCTGATGAAGGGCCTGAACCCGGATCTCGATAGAAGATCGTGTTTGATGGTTCCTCCAATTACATGGGGCATGGCATAGGAGTTATTCTATTGAATCTGAATGTTGGATACACTCCTTTTACAGCAAGGTTGTGTTTTGATTGCACAAACAATATAACAGAATATGAGGTGTGCATCCTAGGCATTGAAGCAGCAATTGACCTCTGAATCAAAATCCTCGAAGTATGTGGAGACTCAGCCTTGGTGATATACCAAGTCAAAGGCGAATGGGAAACCCATGATACCAAGTTGATCCCATATCGTGCCTATGTCATGGAGCTGATAAAATACTTTGACGAAATCACTTTCTACCATATCATGAGAACTGATAATCAAATAGTTGATGCTTTGGCTATGTTGACTTCAATGTACCAAGTTAGATTTCATAATGAAGCGCCTCTCATTTATATAGAGTGGAAAGTTGAGCATGTCTACTGTCAGTTGGTTGAAAAGGAAGCCGGTGGTAAACCTTGGTTTCATAACATCAAATGCTTTTTGTAAGATCAAGAATATCCAACAGATGCAACAACCCTTGACAAGAAAATATTGAGGAAGTTAGCATCCAAATTCTTCTTAAGCAATGGTGTGTTATACAAGAGAAACCACGATATGATTCTTCTCATATGCGTGGATGGACACAAAACAGACCTGCTGATCAAGGAGATTCATGAAGGATCTTTTGGAACGCATGCCAATGGGCATGTCATGGCCAAGAAGATTTTAAGAGTTGGTTACTACTGGTTGACCATGGAATCCGATTGCTTCAATTATGCTAAAAAAAATCATAAATGCCAAATCTATGCTGACAAGGTACACGTGTCTCCGACCCTACTAAATATTTTGACATCACCTTGGTCATTCTCAATGTGGGGCATCGACATGATTGGCGCCATCGAGCCTAAAGCTTCTAATGGTCACTGCTTCATCTTGGTTGCCATTGATTACTTTACCAAACGGGTAGAAGCAACCTCTTATGCTAATGTGACAAAACAAGTGGTCGCACAGTTCCTCAAGAGGGAGATTATTTGTTGCTATGGAGTTCCAAGTCGGATCATTACAGACAATAGGACGAATCTGAACAATAAGACAATGAAAGAATTATGTGAAAGCTTCAAGATTGAGCACCATAACTCTTCACCATATCGTCCAAAGGTGAATGGTGTTATTGAAGCCGCTAATAAAAACATCAAGAAGATCCTACAGAAAATGGTGAAAACCTATAAGGATTGGCACGAAATGATACCCTTTGCACTGCATGGATACCGGACTTTCGTCCGCACTTCAACAGGGGCAACCCCATTCTCTTTGGTATATAGGCTGAAAGCAGTTCTCCCAATCGAATTGGAGATACCTTGAATGATAATCTTGATGGAGACCAAGCTAGAAGAGGCTGAATGGATCCAAAACATATTTGACCAATTAAACCTCATAGATGAGAAACGAATGGCCTCTCTGTGCCATTGACAGTTGTACCAGAAATGTCTCAAGAGGGCTTTCGACAAGAAAGTACATGTTCGGGAATTCAGAGAAGGAGACCTTGTGCTCAAGAAGATCTTGCCAGTACACAAAGACTCATGTGGGAAATTGACTCCCAATTATGAAGGCACATATGTTGTAAAGAAAGTCTTCTTTGGGGGTGCCTTGACTCTTACAACTATGGATGCTAAAGAACTCTCACACCTCGTAAACTCTGATGCGGTTAAAAATAATATGCCTAATAAAAAACTCGTTAAGTCGAAAACCTGAAAGGACGACTTAGGAAAAAATGGGTATCCTGATGGATCAAAAACCTGAAAGGGTGATCCACGCAAAAATTAGGGATAATAAAAATGATAGCTCTCTAAGTTGAAAACTAGGAAGGGCTACTTAGGCAAAAAAAGAGCACCCCGATGGATTGAAAACCCGAAAGGGAGATCCTGACAAAAATTAGGGACAAAAGGCAAAAACTGCATCAGTTGTTATTGATCGACACAAAAGAATCAAAGGTGGAAAATCAATCATGTTACTCCCTCTAGAAGCAAGATTTTGGGGAGTCATGGTATTAGGGATAATATTGGTCACTAGATTCAATGTGAACCTTTCTTTATTTCCATTTTCAAAACTGTAACGTTCCATGGAGCTACGCCATTTGTGTGCTACCATTCTTGAATTAAATACAAGTTTTGCGTATCAATCATTGTCAATTGTGTTCTTCTTTATTTTTCTTTGCTATACAAAATGTCATTTATTTGTTAATAATGGAATTTTGAAACTTGAAAAGAATTCAAACGTATTGGGAAAAAAAATTGCTTTGATATATGTGAAAATCAAGAGAAAATCATTTGTTTTCCCGAAAGTCTCAAGGTTGCAGAAGCACTCCTAGATCACCAACAAGAATCTCCATGGAGCACAACCTATTAATCCTCTGAAAGGATCCCCTTGTCTAGTTGTATCTGTCTCTTGATACATGTGTTTGGTTGAGTTATTGGTGTTGAGGAATCAAGACCTCTGTAAACAGTCCCTACAAACTCCCAGTCTGCCTAGAGTCAGCATTGCATATCATGATCATTCATATATCATGCATAAAACCTAAATCAAGTCCTGCATGGTCCAAAATGTATTTTGTTCTCCCTTTGGTCTCGTCGTTGATTTTTATCCCTTGACCCGAAGTACAAATGTCACTAGGCACCCCATCCAAAATCCAATCATCATTGTCATCTTGTGAAGTTCAGCCTCACTGGTGTTATCTCAAATCCAGTTGTTATCGTATATCCAAAGTTCGGTTATCATTGGCATCTTGTTAAAAATCCAATTGTTATTTGGTACCCTTAAAATCTAGTTTTCACTAGTATCATTTCAAAAGCTCAATCATCATTAGAGTCTCCGGAGTTCAGTTGCTACTGGAATTATCTTTAAAAAAATCTAGTTGTTACTAGTATCTTTCAAAATCCCACTGTCATTGGTATCTATCTAAAAGTCCAGTTATAACTGGCACTCCGTTTGAAAATCCAATTGTAATTGGTACCTGAAGTTTGGTTGTAGCCAACATCATTTAAAAGTCCAGTTGTCGCTAGCACTCCATCTAAAGTCCAATTATTGTTGGCATATGCAGAGAGTTTTTACCCTGTCTTTCCTGATAGTTCCTATAAAATCATGTATGACTCGTCATTTTAAGGAATTCCTAGAAGCTTCGATGTTATTCTAATTAGAAATAACTAAAATGATGTTTACTTTGATTGATTTCTTTATAAAGAGTCATCTTAGCCTTTTACATGGATGATATTCTCGTAAGAAGACTCCTAATCTAGTTCGTGTGGATGATTTTCTAGTAAGAAAACTCCAATATGTTGTATGGATAATCTTCTCGTAAGAAGACTCCCGTCTATTCTTGTCTTGGATAAACCTTATGTTAGAAATCTCCAAAGTATTTGATTGGATATATTTTTTATGAGAAATCTCCATAACAGTCAGATACATTCTAAAGTGTCAGGTCATGTCTGAACCTATTGATAAATCATGCTTTGAATGTTCTCCAATGTCTTTTCACCAACAAATTGTCATCCCCAATGAGTCTTCACCCATTGCCTTTGACATTTCCTATGAATCACCGCTACCGTATTTCCATCATTCCCCATAGGTCTGTCCATCATCCATCATAAAAATCACGCTAGGGTTCATCATATCCCCAGCAAACAAAAAAGTCCTTCAACTCATAGCGCAACATGTCATCACATCTAGGGGCAAAATTCATGTCTTTTGTATTTAAATACCTTTCACTTTAGATACCATGAGGATTGTCATCACTCATGCCATCTAGTAAAGACATTTAAATAGGAGCAACTGTCATACCCAAAATTTTGCCCCACCTAAAGTCATTCATTTGCATTTCAGTCACCTGCATTCACCCATTTGTGTCCATTCATCTTTATCCTTTCATCAGTACCTCATTTGCATCACCATTGTCACTTGGTTAGTGGACAGTCTCTAGGTAAGAAGTCAACAACTTGACTTTTTTCTGATATTTTGAGTGTTCAAATTATACATTCCATTTAGATAAGCGATGCCTCATTAGCATTCCATGTGCATGTTTCATCTTTCATGTTTCACATTTTTGGGTCCATGTAGGGTTTGTTTTGAATCATGATATTGAATTTTTTATTTAGGCCACACTTTCTTTATCCATACATTCATCATGTTTGATTTTCTGTTGAAACATTATGGGACTTCATTAAAGAAATTGTGAAGTATTTTTGCATTTTTATTTTGGAATTTGAATCTTGAACAAAATTTGATATTCACTTTTCATATTGTCATTCATTTCACATTTACATTTGAATCTTGAAGTAGTAAATATGGCATTTCACATTTCTCACCTTTTCATTTCACATTACATAAATTTTTTAAAAAGGGGCATATGTCATAATATTTCTTTTCATCTCATTTTGTGATCAAGATTTCTTGCATTTGTTTTATAAAAAATGAGAGTTTACAAGTGACATGGATAATATGGTGACATTTGATCTTATAACAAAAAACAAAAGATTTAAACATAAAATCTAATTCTTTCAAGACCTAATTCTAAACTCTTCAAGAATTCCATTTGTCTTCTTTGGTTACTTCAAATCCAAGTAGCATCTAGGTCACCCTTTGGTTCACCTCCAAAGTCTTGAATTCACCCCCTTTAAGCCACCTAAGCCATGAAATGTCCACCATTATCATAAGGACCTAGCATCATAGAAAAGAGAAAGAAGTAATTAAACCATGTCATTCCAAAATGAACGCATGCTCATGGGAATCAAAACATGAATTAAAGTAATCCAATTTAAAATTTCAAAAAAAGGGGAGGGAAGTGAATATTTCCTACTGCTATAAAAAATTTGTAAAAACATCAAGTTATCATGCTTACAATAAAACACACTCAGTAATACAAATAGTACAATTTTCACAAAAATAGGTAAGCTATATTGCAGCAAGTTAAAGCACTTTTGATTCCTTCCTTTTTCATCAATAGGCATCAATTTAAAACCCTAAATCCCCCCATATAAAATCATCAGCAAGCAGCAACATAAAAAAAGGGAAAACCTAGCAGCCTCAAAAACTCAGAGACACAAAAATGTCATCTCCTTCACAGTTGAAAACACACAGAAAAAACGAGCAGAAAGCATAGAATCATCGAAAATCATACACAGAGCAACCCCTCATTTTCGTACTCATATCAGAAACATCCCAATAGCCATAGATCAAAAGTCATGAGAAAAATATCAAGCAACCCTTAATATGAACACATACCAGAATTCGAAAAAACACAAAAAAAACCTAGCAATATCACCTTCATACACATATCAGATAAGAATAAAACAGTAGCCATAGCAAGTTTGTTCGATTCACACACTGAGCAATACAAACTTAACAAAGAACATCACAAAAAATTTAGCAGAAAATATAAACCGCAAACACAAAGAACCAGAAAGTGACGCAGTGAGTTATACTAAGAAAATCGATTACCTGAATCGTTCCTTCCCAGGAGCTATGTATCTGGGTAGAATTTCATTCGTATTTCCATTATCGAACATTATCTTCATTTTTTTATGTTGATTTTGTTGAATATGTTGTTCATTACGCCATCCACCGACGCGAGTATGTGAGGGCGGTCGTGGCGGATTCGTGAGAGCGGTCTTCGTCGCGAATACGTGAGTTTGCCGGAATCGCGTTTGAGGTCGTTGTCGCGTGTTCGTGAGGCCGGATTTGTGAAGGAGGCGGTCGAGTTCGTAGTTGTAGGGAGGGCGATGGTGAGATTTGAACTTTGAGATGGATTTAGGTTTTGTTTGGTTTACGCGAGCTTCTTATTTTATTTGTTCCTGTGGAGGTGTTTGAATTTTGAGTGAAGGTTTTGTTTAGTTTCAGAAGAAGAAGAGAGGGGGAGCGTGTGATGACTGACTTTGTTTTTTGCTTGGTTATTGTTTATTTTCCTATTGTGTTCCCAATACCATCATTATCGCATCTCTTGAGTAGCCATAAGCATCTGCATAGATGCTGCCAACTGTCACTTTCCCCTTTCCATTTAATACCAGATGGCATTTAGAGTAGGATAGCATTCATTGGCTGGATTGTTTAGTCTTCCCATTATGAGATGTTTGACTGAGAAGGAGGCGAGCGTCCAGCTACCCCCCTTCCTTTCTTTTTTCTTTCTTTTAATTTTAGGGTTCTGAGTTGGGCTCGGGCTTTGCCCCATTTACTTTTTTTATTTTATTTTAGAAAATTCAGTTAGTTTTGTGTCTGGTATTAATGGGCGTGTTTGGCCTCCAATTGGCCACCCATGACCGGGTGGTTGAGGCATTTGTTGCTTCCCACCAGGCCATGGGTTTGATCCCTGGTTATATCAATTGTTAAGTTCACTTGTTTTCATGTTTCTTAATTGTCATTTTATTGAATTTTAATTTTATAACTTCTTACGATTTATTTTACCGTTTTTGTACCTTTTTATCTAGTCCCATTTTTTAAAATACTTGTTGATTTTATTTTTTCCGTTTTAATTTTTAAGTGTGTTGTAAATAACTTTTTTTATTTTATTATTTTACTCGACCTATTTTCGGAGTCTTTTTACATCGAGTTTTTTTAAGCATGTCCATTCAATTTTCATTGATTTCAAACTTCCGTGCATTGATCATTTTAGTTTAATTTCAAACATTTGCATTGATCTTCTTTTAATTTATTTTCTTAATTAAAATCGGAAGAAAAAAATTACCTGGGTGAAAGGTCCAGTCGTAATCCCGAATGCTAGGCCCAAGTTGTAAGAGCTTACAAGCCATAAGTGTTCGTCTTCCCTCCAAAACACTTGTAAATATTCAAATCCTTTTCTTTATAAAATTGGAATAAAAATATTACCTAGGTGAAAGGTCCAGACGTAGTCCCGAGTATTAGACCCAAGTTGTAAGAGCTTGCAAATCATAAATACTCGTCTTTCAAGCCCAAAACTACATTAAACCAATCAAATTTTTTTCTTCGCCGTAGTGCGGTCTTTAAAGCATTTTCACAAATGAAAGACATCTTGTCTTAAGATGATGTAAAGCAATGCTTCGTCCATAATTTTTGAGTTGAGATGAGTGACGTTTTTTCGAATGTTGATTTGTAAATTCATTTGATGTGTGGTATACGCCTGCTCCTCATCTGTTTTGGATAAAACAATATTTTTCGTCGATTAATACAATATAGCTTTCTCTAAAATCGACCAACAAACAAACATTTTCTACCTAGAACTACGTAAGCCTTGAGTTCTCTATTGAGATACGTAGGAGCAAGATTGTGAAATCTTTTCAGATCCATTAATAAAAAACTTAGGTTTAGTCCCCTTCGTTGCAAAGAAAATCCAAAAACATCTTCTCTTTTCTTTTAATCCTATTATTCTTTCCTTCATAATAACTTGAGAAGCCTAACTTTTCTAAGCTAACACTAATATGCATAATTAACCTAATGGTTCTCGTTGAGTACAACGGACGTGAAGGGTGTTAATACCTTACCCTTGCGTAATCGACTCCCGAACCCTGATTTGGTTGCGACGACCATAATCATTGTTGCTCTTTCTTTGGTTTTATCGATATTTTCCCTTTTCTTTTTTAGGAATAAATAAAGTTCGGTGACGACTTTGTTCAGTCCATCATGCGAGCGTGCGTTTGCGCTTCGCTAGGTCGTGTTCTCATTTTTTCGAGGTGCGACACTCCCTTCGCCGTGGTCGAAATTTTCCAGCTAACAGTATGGTGAGTCGGTGTATTCCACTAGTTTGCATTCTTTTCCTTCATCAGTTACAGGAAACAAAATACCATAGTCGAGAGTTCCATCCACAATTGGCTATGTGTTTATGCTAGGTGGTGCACTAGTTGCTTGAAGTTCGAGAAAGGAGCCAGTGGTGGCATTATCGTCGTGTGAAGCAGAATACATAGTTGGTTCCCTTTGTGCATGTCAAGCAACATGGATGGTAAATCTGGTCGAAGAGATAACAACAAAGAGACATTGAGCAATTACCATGAAGATCGACAGCATATCAGCTATCAATCTGGAGAAGAATCTGATAGCACATGGTTGAAGCAAGCACATCGAAATGAGGTTCCATTATCTTCGATAGCAAGTAGCAGATGAGAAGCTGAATGTGAAACACTGTAGAACTGAGAATCAGATTGCAGACATCATGACGAATGGAGTGCATGTCGAAGTGTTCATAAGACTGAGAGCTATGATGAATGTAGATAGTTTAGACACAATGAATTAGATGGTGTGTTGAATTGTAGTTCTTTGTGTTGAAGCAGGTTGCTCGACATAAATAAGGAAGTGTCGAATCACCTAGTGTGTTGAGTTGTACTAGTGTGTCGAAGTGTCAAAGCATGTTGCTTCACATAGGATTTTGACTTAGGTTTATTTTTAGTAGTGTTAACTATTTTGGGCTTTTATAGTTTGGGGCTTTGACTTAGGGAGTAAGTAAACTTAAATTTATAAATAGAGGGAGTAACTTATATTCTTGTAATAGAGAAGTCATAACATTGTATTCACAAAATTTTATAATTATAAAGTGAATAAAGAAGTTTTCCACAGGTTATGGGCAGAGAGAAACTCTGAAGAACATTATTCTTCAAACCATTCATAATTCAACAATCTCCCTGTTTTATTAAAATGAGATCTTTTTAAAGTCCATAATAATATTGAATTTTAGTCTATAAATATTATTATTTTTATATATGTTTTAGGATTCAAAATCAATTAATAAATTATTGAATTTTTTAAAGATCTTTTTTAATTGATAATTAATTCAATTATTAATTATATATAAGATTTTGTTAACTTTAATAGATATAAAAGAATGTATATAACTTACATCTTTATTATTGATTGAATAAACGAGTTGATATGGATATAGTATATAGTACAAATCTCACACATAGAAAACATAGGATACGAAGAACTCTTGTGCTATTATTATCTTTTATTAAGGATCAAAGATACACATAACAAACAACTTATTATTTATTTATTTACATGTTCAAGCTTAAAAGTACCAAACTCTAAATAGATATACTGTATGAAACTCCTTTTCCAGTAATTCCAGGTCCTGAAAATGGCTTTAATGACTCATAAGGCATTATACCAGCTCCATTTCTATTCTTCAAATTCTTATTTTCATTTCTTGAGTCTATAATACCTTCAATCTCTTTCAATCTCCTATGAAACTTTTCAAAGGCTGTTTTTATAGTTGGATTCTCACCCCAAGATGGTTCTATCTTTTCTCCAATATACTCTTCATCCGGTGAATGTGCTGATAATATGTTCAAAATCACCATAAATATAGTTGCTTGAATTTGTGATGGAAAACACTCCAAAAGTGTTTGATCTGGTTTGTTGATAAATTCTTCCCATTGTTCTTTTGTAGGGTCTTCTGTAGGCATTTTGTTTCTAGCAATGGTTGGTCTATTTGGAAAATAGCCTCCATATGGATATTGTGTGAAGTTTACAGCTGAATGATGTGCAGATGCTACCCAAGCTATAGTGGTAATGATGTCAATAAGGTCTTTTTGTGTTTTGAGTTTTGGCCACCATGGTTCTTCTGATTTGTCTCCGTGACCCTTTGTTCGAACTTCTGTCCACCATGCTTGGAGCTCTTCATCAGACTCTACGATTTTCGGGTTTGGATAGTAGTGGTTTACATACTCCGTGACCCATTGTTTGATTGCATCCCATATTAGTAGACCATCATTTGCAAAAGGGTAGTCTTCAATTGCTAGCTTTAGGCCATGTTGTGCATTAGGATCTTCCACAGCCATTCCTCTGATAAAAAAATAGCAATTTATATAATTAAACCCGTTCTGGTGTATGACACATGTTTGTGCGCGTCGGTGTTTGACACTGAGACACATGTCAGTATTGATACCGTGTCTGTGTCTGGTGCTTGCGCCTCATGTTTGTGTCTGTGTTAGTGCTTCATAGCGTAATATTCAACCTCTATAATATAAATATTACCTATTGATAAGATCATTTGGAAGTGCCTGCAAATCAAATTGCCAAAGCTTATCATATGCCACAGAGCTTAATTCCATTGTATATTTTTTAGGAAAGAATGATATTTCAAGGATCCCGTTTGCATTAATAAGCACTTCGCGAGCAACTTTATTGATCTCCATGGTATATCTCAGATGTGGATGCAATAATCTATAAATCGGATGCATGGAACTGAGTTGTCTGTAGGTTGCAATTATTATCGGCTCAACAACACAATGAGTTCTTAGCCTGCAAAATAATACATATAACAAATTACTAAGCTAGTACTAATTATAAGCTTGACATAACATCTCATAGATGATAGAACCTAATTGCTACTCACCAATGGCTTATAAGTTCATGATGACCAGAATCATGAGCAAGAACATGAGCTTTGGCAAGCCTCCAAAGCCAGAGATTGGTGGAATGAGAAGCAGGTGTGAAGACTTGCTTCCATTGTGGCTTGCCGTCAATAATCGGTCTAGTGAGCTCAATAGCTAATGGCTTCAATATGCCTTGATTGGTGAGGAAGAATAGTGTCCTTGATCCATATAGTGTTGTGCCCTCAATCTCTCTCACTTTACTTACATATGGTAAGTACAAATCATGATAGTCTAGCATGAACAACTTCTTTTCCTTAATAGCCTGTACATTGTTCAAAATAAATAATTTTCAAGCACTATACATTCTTAATTTAGTAAAAAAATGCATATGCTTTAGTAGTACCTCTTCAAATGTGCTATAAGTGATTATTTGTGACTCGATGATTTCTCTGGTAATTGCTGATTCTGGTGGACCATAGACTTTGGCATCTAGTTTACTTTTCAAAGGCCATTCCTATAAAATCTTCAAAAGTTATTTCACATGTATGCAAATATTGTGAAAGGAGTAAAATGAATATTAATTTCGTAGAAATATCCGTGCCTTAACCAATTGGATGCTATACGGATTGGCACCGGCCAAAGTTTCTCTGGCAAACTCCACATCTGAAAACCAAAAGAATCTATCCCCTACGATTCCAAAGCACGTATTCATATCAATTAGAAACTCAGAAAGATCTTTAATAACTAGTTTATATGATTAAACTTACTTTTTAATGGTTCTGGGGCATCAAAGCGCAAAAGATTTTGGCTATCATTAGCAACCTTAATCAACTTTGGAATGACCTTTTGGAGAAACGTTAAGTCATTGGATCTAAGAGGTGGTAAATGAAATCCTTCTTTGAAAATTTCTTCTATGTCTTCAAAGCTTGAAAATCCAAGATTTGGATCAGTAAGGATTGTGTCTAAGGATTGAATAACTGCAGTCAAGCCTGAGGATATGCTAGAAGTGTTGAATTGCGTCTGCTTTATTTCAGAAAATGACTCATCGCGAGGAACATAGAAGTTTAAAGTACTCCTTTTTTCATACAACGGGTCTGCATAAAAAATCGTGCTATAAACATATATATCTTGATGCATCAAAACTAAATATATGAAGAATAAGAATAGATAACCTGCATCAGAATGCTTTCGACCGGTACGACAGCGTCTAGGATAAGGATATTGTTTTGTGCCACCAAGAACAGGTCTTTTGAGTTCAATGCTGGTGTCAGGATCTCCAAGATCATTGTACACATCATAGTCATATATTCTGTCTGATTCTTTTCTTTCTCCTTCCCCATTCCCTCTCAGTAAAACCAGCTCTTCTTTTCTTAATCTTCGCAACCCTTTCGGTGTTTGAGATGGTAAATATGACTGTTACATCACATGCATAAGTTAGTTAGCAATAGGAACATAAGAATTTCTCTAAAATTAACAACTGTTTAAAATACCTTGTCGGTGAAGAAAACTCTCTTCGTAGGACTATCGTGCTTGGGTTGAATCCAAGAATTACATGTGAAACTGAGAGGGCCATCAGAGAAACCATGAACAACTATACTCTTTAGAAAAACCTCCTTATGTTGCTCGTTTTCAACCAAAATAGCACCAACATTCCCAAAATCTTTGGATAACTCGAATTCGGCCTCATACTGCTCGTCGTCCTCTTTTTCCTCTATACATTGAGCCGAGCCTTTTACCGTCTCCTTCTCCGAGGAGTTCGCTGCTACATTCACACAAACATCTTAATAACTTTCTAAAATATACATACTGCAAAACTCAACATGTTAATCTAAAATTTGAACTTACCTTGATCAAGCTCATTACTTACGAGTTCTAAAACAAGTGTTTTTCCGACTAACTCTTCAATCTGTTGGATCCCTCCATCTACAAGATTCTTTAGGAGCCAATCATCACTATGTTTCAAAGTAACAATAGCTTTCACTTTGATCAACTTCTGAGATTTCATGTTTGTGTTTGTTTCGTCGTCGTCATCACTACTTCCGATCACAGCCTTCACACATTGAGTTACACAATCCATGTGAAGCGTTAAATATTTGATAAGTGTTTAAGAAAGTTTAATTTCACTAATAATTCTTAAAAAACAATCTATGATATATTATGAGAATCTTTCATATATTTATAGGGGAGAAAATGTAGTATTAGCTAGAGATAAAGATTGTTGTAAAGTAATTAGTCAACGTCGTGCATTGCATGGTGTTGCTTAATTTCTTCTAATGAGAATATCAATATTACACTCAAAAATAACGTAGAAAAATTTTCCAATGCTGTTTTTATATATTTACGTATTTTCTTTATTGAGGAAAGAAAAAGCATATGGTACAGAGTTTAAAAGAAAAATTGTAGTACGTATTTTCCAAAAATGAGTTAAGAACCTTAGGGTAAATATGTTATAAAGATTAACAGTGGTTTCAAGGGGGGTTTAAGAAAACTCTAGTTAAATATGACAATAAAGTCTCACCTAATTATACTTGCCTTTAAACATTACTATTGTTCACCAATTGTCACTGCCAAAAAAGTCAAAACAATTGAATTGATTATAGCCCCCTATGGTAGGTATTTGATTCAAGTAAATGTATTATAGTGTATCGTGTCGTGGCAGTAATCGATCACTTAATGACAGTGAAAATGCATAATTTAGACAACCAAAATTGAAATTAAAATTGAAATATATTGATGCGTCAGATTAATCTTTAATCATATTTAATACGTATCAAACACTAAATATGTGTCTTTATTTATTTATCAGATAATTGTGCTATAAGATAAACATAAACTTAAATTGGAATTAAAAAAAAAACTTAAGTTTGTTTAACGTGAAGTGTTAGTTATAGGAAAAAAATGTCAAAACAATGAAATAACTCTACGAAATGGTGTATTTTCTTCTCCCAATATAGATGTATAAAAATAACCCCTGATAAATGCAGTTTATATATCAACAATGGAGTCACCAACCATAATTATTTTTCTACTACTACTATTCTCCTATGTTACACACGATTTCGAGACCACTTTTCCCACCCGAACATCAATGCATTCAAAAAAAATTACAATTTTCTTTGCTTGGATACATACTTCTGAACAATTTGTGTGGCCCGGATGCATTAGTCGGAAAATATGGAGGGTTGATTAGTAGAGGGCAAAGAAAGCGCCCATGCTACTTATCCGCCTCCGTTATTTACCTTTATTAGGCCCAAATTTATAAACCCTATAGGTTAATTGATGAAGAGGGTGGGTGTTGGACCAAAAATAAAGGATGAAGGGGACAAATCTAAATTAAAGCTGCTGCCTAAGATAATCACACTATGACAAACATTACAACTTCTAAGTTTTCTGCTTTTTGTACTGAATGGTGGTCATTGGACTTCCATTAAGAAGACAAACAGCCACAGCCACACACACACCTGGGTATGAAATGAAAATTTGATGCTTTACTTCCTACGCTTTTTTAACAGAGGTTCTGATTGCGCATCTCCCTGCCAAATTTGAACATTTAAATGGACATTAATATCAACAGAGAAAATAATACCCCATAATTACACAGGTTTCTCGCTAAACTAAGATCAGAAAAATATACCAAGTTGAACAACAATTGCCATGCATATTTGTCACATACTACTAACTATACACATTGAAACCTTTTCAAATGTTGCCAAGATTGCGATCCAGATCATAAAACTGTACAATTCAACGATCTCACTCACCCCCAAATGATTTGGATTGGTTTTTTGTGCATTTGTGATTTGATCTAACCTAGGGTTTAAGTATTTTATTTTTTGGACTTGGTTGTTTTATGTTGATTTAAGAATTTGAGTGGTTTTATGTTTATGATTTAAGAATTTGAGTGGTTTTATGTTTACGATTTGAGACTGAATAATTTTATGCTTAAGATTAGAAACTTGGTTGTTTTATATTTAAGATGTGAAAACTTATGCACTATATAGTATTATTTTCTTTTTCGTAGGATCTTATAATTTTGGTTATGATCTTATGTATTTCGATCTTGCTGCTCTCTCTCTCTCAATCCTATAAAATTAATTGAGTAGAATCTTTCGACTTTGGCTTCAATCTTATGTTATACGATCTTGCTACTCTCCTTCCCGATCTTATGCAAGATCATGATCCGGGCAACCTAACTTTTAACACTTATTTATAAGAAAGTATTGACTTGTCCTAGTTAGCAGCACCAACAACAACAACAATTAAGTTTTATCCCATTAAGTGGGGTCAGCTACATGAATCAACTTTCGCCATAATGTTCTATCCAAATCATTAATCTCGAGATCTTTCTTAATAACTTCTCTGATAGTTTTTCTAGATCTTCCCCTTCCTCTAATTGTTTGTCTTCTCTCCATCTGATCTACCCTCCTTACTACAGAATCTACCGATCTTCTCTCTTATGACCAAATAACCTAAGTTTATTTTCCACCATCTTTTCCACTATAGGCGTCACCCCAACATTCTCTCTAATATTTTCATTTCTAATTTTATCTTGTTGAGTCTTACCACACATCCACCGCAACATCATCATCTCTACTACACTTACTTTATTCTCGCGATGGTACTTAACCGCCCAACATTTTGTCTCATACAAAATCGCAGGTCTTTCTGCAATCCGATATAACTTTCCCTTCAACTTGAACGGCACCTAAGCATCACAGAAAACACCTGATGCTCTTCTCCATTTCAACCACCCAGCCTAAATTCGATGGCTTACATCTTCTTCTATTTCTCCATCATTTTGTATAACGGTCCCAAGATATTTAAACTGTATGACTTGAGGAATAAGATGGTCTTCAACTTTCATCTCTAGATTAGAAACGTTTCTTCTTTTGTTGAACTTACGTTTCATATACTCTGTCTTACTTCTGCTTAAGCGAAAATCATGCGTTTCTAAAACTCGTCTCCAAGTTTCTAACCTCTCGTTTAAATCCTCCTTCGACTCTCCAAGAAGGACTATACTATCTGCAAAAAACATGCATCGCAGTGCTAAGTCTTGGATGTGTTCCGTGAGTACATCCAAAATTAAGATTAAAAAATAGGGATTTAGGGTTGAACCTTGATGCAAACCAACTGTAATCGTAAAAAAATCTCAATGCAACCATAAATTCAATGCAAACATAAGTTCAAGAGTGTAAGCTGTCGGTGGAGTTGAAGAGATTCAAGTAATAGACCATCCCAAACTCATTTGAATTATTCAGAAAGGCACTTCCATAATATAAGCATTGGCGGACAATTTGATCCTCCAAATTTACATACTGAATAATTTGTTCCTTAAATTGAAGGTCGCCAATCAATTTAATCTCTCTTTCATCTAATAGAGACAAAAATGCTTAGTTGACATGTTTAGGGCATGTTGTGTTGGAGCATGTAACCAGAAATTTGTTAAGGGTGACCATTGATCTCTATCTTGCAATCCAAATTCATCAAACTTGATTAACATATGGACTAAATTGATATGGACTAAATTGATTTCCGGTCTTCAATTACAAGAACTAAACTACCATTTCGTAAATTTGAGAATGCAAATTCTTCGACCCGTACAATTTTAGGGGCCAAAACAGTGGTTCACTTGTTACAACAATTTTATCACCCATGAATCATGTGCAAAGAGATAATGAACAACAAACTTACAGCATGAGATAGTTGCTCACGGATATAGGCCATTGATCGTAGCATAGCACCCAATGTATCCTTGGACACCTGAAACTTAACTTCTGACTCGCCGGAAGTTGTATCTGCATCTTGAAGCTGAAACATTTACAAGATTTTAATTCAACAAACAAAAAGCAGGTCAATGTCAGATAATCAAATAATAACACATAAGAGTATAATATGCTACAACAAAACAAGAGACATGAGGTCGTGATATAATTAGTGACAAGTTATTTCAGCATTTGTTTTTATCGATATCTTTCTTTCTATTCTTTAAGGGAGGGAGAGAGGGAGGGAGCACTGGTGATCAGTAAGACCTAATAATGCTTCTGATTTCCAAATTGTGAATAAAAACTGTATTTGTAAGATACAGTATCAAACTGAATAACAACTTTAAAAAGAAGTTATATCATATATGTGAGCATATGACTGAAGACAATGCTCAGTAACACAATAGTTGGCCACCTGGAAATAATAGAACCCACGAATTATTAAATCAATTTTAAAAGTCACAATACAAGCAAACTAAGTCCTTACATTATGGAGTAAATATTAAAAAGAAGAAAGCACAATAAAATTGAAAAGTGTTAAAAGTCCCACATCGGATGATATATGGCCTGAACATGTGTTTATAAGTGGGGGCAGTCCTCACTCTACCAACTGATTTTGTAGGATTGAGTTAGGGTCAACCACATTTCTTAACATGGTATCAAAGCATGTGTTAGGTCCAACCACATTCCTCACTCTACCACCATTTATTTCCACGCTTCTGTTGTCTAGTTCTAAATGTGAGGGAGTGTGTTAAAACACTTTATAAGGTTTTGTAGGGTTGAGTTAGACCCAACCACATTTCTTAACAAATAGTAACATGGAAAAACAAATTGCTATCAGCCTTCACTGAATTTCATAAGAATCTGGTTAGTACTTGAAAGGGAAATCCAAATTCATGTGGCTTTTAACAATGAGGTCATACCAATCCAGGTTGGATCCATCGCAAACAACCTAAAAATATTGTAATTGTACTATCAATTTTTAGCGTCATAACTCAAATAAGAATCATTTAGAAAGGAAAATAAAATATATCGAATTGCACCTATTAATGCAATACCACATCGATTCCGCTCTGAAATTGTGCATTGGATCTAGTTGTTTGATTGAAATTGAGAATTATATGATTTTGATAATATCATATAGATTCATTATTGAACCAAAAGTAAACATATGTGACTATTTCCACAAAGAATTATCCAAACAAAAGAAAATAAGTAACACGTAATAGAATAATAGTTAAGTATATATGTGTAAATATAGCTTAGCCAAACAACGCCTAAAGGCTTGTAACAAACTGTACCTGACTGCGCCGAGCCAGCACAGTTTGATTGAGTTATAAAATTCAACCTAATGAGTATTGTAGATAATTTGTCTTTTGAGATTTCATAATAACAAAATATGGAATACTCTAGATCTATCTATCTCTCTTCTTCCATTTCTCTCTTTCTATTAACACAACCACATTATATAAAACTACTGCTCCATGAGTCCATGTAATCTGACAGTTACTTCATGATATATTATAGAACATAATTGTGCCGTTTGATCCCATTGAGATTTGCAGTAATTTGTATGTATATAATTATATATTTATAGGAATTGATTTCTCCCCTTAATGAAGGGATTCTCTGTTAGGATGTAGAATAGTGGTTAGTTAGAGTAGTTAAGGGTTGTTATGGAATTTAGTTAGTTGAGGTTGTTATATGGCTATTTGTATAATAGGAAAAATACAATGTAGAGTTGATATTATTGAATATTTTTAATCATTTTATGAATAAGGTAACAACTCTATTGTGAAGGGGAAACCCTTGAGGAGAGGTTCTCTCCTATTCTATTCTATTTTTCAATAAATATGTTCTTTCTTTGGAATTCAATTCATGGGTTCCTAACAATTCGTCCAAACCTGCCAGATCTTCAAGGAGTGCCAGTGTTGTTGGAGATGGAAGCGTCACATAGGGTGAATTTGGCAACTTTTACGGGGAAAGACCCCATTGGATGGCTTGCAAGGGCTGGAAAAAAAATTGAGTTGCAAGAAACTCACGAATTTGATTAGCTGCAAAGGGCTTTCATGAGCATGGAGGGAGAAGTCATGCGTTGGTTCAGTTCTTGGTATCAAAAGGAACCAAATTCAAACTGGACATCATTTTCTTCAAAAGTAAGTTTGACCACAGATGTTTAAAGATGAATCAGGCTGTTCTTTTCTGGTATTCGAACAGTTATGAAACAAAAATTATAAAAAATACTAAGGACGGGTTTAGAAAATAAAATCACATACCTTGAGATTTATTACAGCAACCTTATTTGCTGGTGTTGAGAGCTGTTCACTGATATAAGCCATAGACTTCAGCATTGGCTCCAAAGAAACTCTTGAGAGCTGAAACTTAACCTCGGATTCCGTTGATGGACTCCTACCATAATCTTGCAACTGCAATATGGTGCTTGAAATATGTTAAAAGGAGTAAATCTTCTAATTGGTTATCAATTATAATATGAAAGGGCAAAATCAAAGTACTTTTCCAACTGAAAGGCTACAGAAGATATCGACAATTATGCAAATAAAGTACTGATATCTAGACCAACTTTAGAGCTAAGCTAAATAAAGAATATTAGAATTTACTTTTTCTTAGTAGAGAGAGGATAATATGAGCATACCTTTAGATTGATAACAGCTACTTTATTCCCAAGACTCGAGTTTTTGTTCTCCATTACCCATGTCATTGATTTTAGGCATGGAAGAACCGCCTATATGAAAGAAAACAAGGATCAAATTAATTTCGTGGAATCCGACTCCATTGAACAATAGACACAGATGGTAAAAGAATCTTTTCCAAGTACCATGTTTCCCGATGAACCATCATCTCGATGAAGAGACACTGGGGCCATTTGTGGTAAATTTAGGTCAGCAACTGATTGAACTGGACCACCAGAATCATTAAGATTAAACCTCCTTGTTATTTCATCGTGTCGCGGCCACAAAAGAGGAGTTAAATCTGAAGCTGAACTGATGGTGGCTTTCTTGTCATTATAAGTAGTCCCGCTGACTTGATTATTAGGAGGTGTTGCTTTGGCAACACTTCTTTTCATTGCAGCAACCTTCTTTGCACCTTCTTTAAGACCAGTCACTGCAGCATTATAAGTTTCCACAGTTACTGCTCCTTCCTCGGCATATCTTATGGCTTCTCGACATAGATTACTGTACCTCAATGTCAGAGACTCCTGACTATGTAATTCAGCAATACGATCATCTGATCCAGCACTACTTTTTGCATTTTTTGTCCACCGTATTAAGATGTAATGGGATGGTAATGTAAGTATATTTGTCACAGTGAAAACAGTTAAAATGTGCCTGCAAAGAAGGCCTGAATACTCAAACATTTGGCAAGTACAGTTAGCTCTCAATTCAGCATGGTTGAATGCAACAGTATATGCCTTGTCAACGTCCTCAAATTTTGCAACCTTGAATGTGCTATTTATGTCATCTCCTTCAATTATATTTGCAGTATAAACAAAAGTTTCAACTAGCTCTTCCTGAAACTTCAAAAATATTTTTCTTGTATAAAGATTAGCAGCCTGTTTCTCCATTGGTGAAGGTGTCCTCAAAACTGGTGTTGTGCAAATTGTCTCGAAGTCTGCTTCTATTTCCTTTTCAATCCAGCTCTCTAAAGCTTTTTCATATTGCTTAAAGAACAATGGCAATGTCATCTGTTGGATGACATAACCATCAAAAAAAGAACCACCAAATCCTTGATTAGGAGACATTGCAGCAAAAAATGAATCACGGAAGTATGCTGGAACCCATTGAGCACGGGCAATATACAGGGACTGAAGCCAATCATTGCTTCTAAGCTCATATTTATCAAGGATAGAATTCCAAGATGATTCAAACTCCTCGATGGTTTCTGTCAGGTTAATACAATTATAAAGTTCACCTTGAAAATTTGGATGCGATAGACACACATGGGCCAACTTTTCCTGGCCTTCTCTCAAGACATGCCACTTGTTAATACAGTGGCGAGTTTGTGGGAAAACTTGTGAAACTGCTGCCTGTATGGCTCTGTCTTGATCGGTAATTATCGAGACAGGCTGTCGGTAACTCATTGCTGTGAGAAATGTCTTAAAGAGCCACAAAAAAGAAGCCTCAGAATCATCAAAAAGGAGTGCACAACCAAACAAAACCACCTGACCATGATTGTTTACTCCAGTAAAAGGAGCAAATGGCACTCTATACTGGTTAGCTCTGCATGTGGTATCCAGATGAACTGCATCACCAAAATGACTATAAGCTGTCCTGCATCGGGCATCTGCCCAAAAGACATTAGACATATGATTGTCTTCATCCAGTTGAATAGCATAGAAGAAACCAGGGTTCTCAGCCTGCATTTTCTTAAAATACTCCAGCAGATAATGGGCATCCTTCCCTAATGTCCTGTTTTGAAAAGACGGCCTGGTACAATTCCCCGATGTGGCATTTTTAACATGGTGACTTAGTTCAGAAGCAGTGGCAGCATGAATATTTAGCACCGCGCAACTATTCTGATTAGAAATATGACTCCCATCCACAGATAAATACATGACACCACTCGGAACAAGTCCAACTCCTTGATAAGTTTCAGGCATAGTCCTTCCGACACTGGAAAAATGCTTACGTAGCTGAAGAGTGGGTGCCTCGCTGGAACTCCCCAATGAATGACTATGCTCCCTCACAAACTTGGTTACAACCCATTTATTCTGACCCTTCAGCTCAATCCTAATCATTGCATCACATCCATCATTAAACCTTTTCTTTAAACCTTCCCTTTCACACACAAACTCCTTATACATATTCGTCCTGTCGGCTTTAGCGCGACTATGTGAGCCAACCTTAGAATTAAAACCCATGTGCTTAGCGTAATCATCATAGTAAGTCTTGGCAACATCTTCCGAATCAAATTCCATACCCAAATACGGCTCGGAAATCCCATCCTCAACATAAAATCCAGAGTTTTCAGCATTATTAATTTCACTGTCACTAGGTTCTAAATCTCCGTCATCTGACTTAGCTTGATGATCACTTTCTTCTTCGACATTTATCACATGCACATCCATTTGAAACAATGTATACTCCCTATGCTACTCCGTGTCTAATTCATAGCCTACCATAACAAAACTGAAGCTTAATCCAAAAAATTGACGGAATTCATTGATGAAACGTATAGCAAAAATTAAATTGATAAGAAGAATAAATAACCTAACTCGCAGAAAAAATGGTAAGCTCCGGAAATTCACGAGTCTTCCATGAATAGTTGTGAAAAAACCGAATTCGTTGAAAGCAGTTCTCTTCCGAATGATGGAAAACGCGGGGGGAGAGTGAGTTTCGGAAAACAAAACGACGGTGTTTCGGAGGTGGTAAGGGTTTCTCGACCACCGGAGTTGCAGAGGAGAGAGATGGGGAGAGGAAAGAGGATGTGAGTGCGTGTCACAGATTCAACGTGACATAAGTACACACGCGTGATCTGTACCGTTCGATTAAGATCGAATGGCTAGTATTGAGTAAGATGAAACAACTTTTTCTTTTAACAATGTGGGATCTGAAATAAAGCTGTACGTTTGTGGTGCGATTTGCCAAGTGCATGCATACCACCAATGTTGTGGTTACAACACTTTTTTTACTATTTCTTTATTCATATTCTTTTTAATAAAATTATTTAGTACTGTAATTCTTTTTAGTTTTACTTAGGTTTTAATCAGATTTTTGTCATAACAAATAAGTTTTAACTGAAAATTCATTTTGTTTCTTACTTTTTTTACTTCATCTCACTTTCTTTCCTGTTAAGCTAAAGAAGACGGGTACTTGTGGCTTGACAAGTTGTGTTCTTCAAACAGGTACTACTTCTATATTATTACCTTACTTTACTAAACTTTTTAGTTAGTTTTGTAACAATTTCAAAAGGGTAATGAAGTTACACTTTACTAAACTTTACTAAACTTTTTTCGAAGTTGCTTTTCATTACTTTAGGGTTCATTTCATGCAGAGTATATTGCCTAATGAAACAAGTAACAACAAGTTCACAATCGAATACTTTTTTGAACACTATCAACAATATATAATGAAACCTGATCAAGCTAGTATGCAATTACATAACCTCACCGATCTGTTACGAGTATTTTACTTGCCACCCGACATGTTACCGAAGAGGGAAAAACAAACGGTGAAGCATCTATATAGCGCGAGCCAGTTAATAGAAGCCTGTGTAAAACTCAATGTTGGTCAAGATTACCAAAGTGTACTTGAGTTGAAATTCTCAAAGAGTGCGTTTACTATACCGTGATTCGAAGTTTGTCACTAGACGGAGACTCTTTTAAGAAACATGGTTGCGTTCGAGCAATGTCATTATCCGTTTCAGACTTATGTAACGGATTACACAATCCTCTTGGATTTACCGATTGATACGAGTCAGGATGTGCGATAGCAATGCGGTCGCTAAAATGATTAACAATCTTTGTGTTAATATTGGTCAGGAAAATATCAACGGCGGTTATATTTCGTTATGCTCCCTAGAAGATAACATCGTTTGTATCTGCAATTGTTCTACTTTTGGCCTTAATGCAGGGTATCGATCCATGTACCTCAAACATGCTAGCAAGCGATCTACCATCTAAGCTACATCCCCACATATGATTAAGTAGTTGTAAGTATAAATAATACTAGCTTAATAGTACTTGAGGAGTTAACTTGCAGAGATGATTATGAGTCACATCCTTTTATGATGTGGCCTATAACATATGGACTAAAATTCACACACTTCTTCATTGCTTGGCTCATTCTCTCAATCCAAAGTTAAAAAAATTATTTTCTATTTCATTTGAAGTTTTATTTATCTTACCTCATAATTATAATTTTGTTGTAATGGATACTATTGCAGACAATGGTTTGATCAATCTCCAAAACCAGTTTCCTCACATAGAGACAATGAGATTTGCACAAGGCGAAAAAAATGCATAAGGAATTACTTTGTGGATGAATATGAAAGGCTAGAGACAACTACGGAATTTGTTAAGTTCTCAAGTGGTGAAGGAGAGTTCAGTCAATTTGATTCATTGCAAGATAGGTGGAACTTGAAACCAAAGGAATGGTGGATCACTTATGGATCAGCAATTCCTATACTTCAATCCATTACGTTGAAACTTCTTTCACAATCATGTTCTTCTTCTTGTGCAGAGAGAAACTGGAGCACATATTCATTTATCCACTCAGTGAAAAGAAATAGGCTCAATTCAAAGAGAGCTAAAGATTTAGTTTTTGTTCATATAAAATTCTGTCTTCTCTCGACAAAGAGTAAAATTTATAATGAAGGTGAAACAAAAATGTGGGATATTGGTGGAGATGAATGGAATCTCTCAGATGGGGATGGTATTTTTGAAGTTGCAAGTTTTTTTCTTAATGAACCAGACATAGAAGTTATTCTTTTTATTGAGGATGAGTAAGGAAATAGTGACGTTGACACGGTTAGAGTGTGGTTTTTATATTCATGCATAGATCTTAAATTTCATTTCGAACAAATCACTTTAAATTTTTTATGTTTTGTCGTATTTTTTTACATTGTTTCATCCTCTTTTTAAAGATATAATCCCTTTGTATTATATTATTCAAAATATTAAAAAAATTCTGTTAACGAACGTGTACCCTAGTTTTTTCTAAAATTGATGTATCATGTATTTGTACCCGTACTTGTACCGGGTAGGTACCCGTACCTATGCATCATAGATTATGATATGAG
The DNA here is from genome assembly GCF_024323335.1 of Lathyrus oleraceus. Classification (NCBI taxonomy): domain Eukaryota; kingdom Viridiplantae; phylum Streptophyta; class Magnoliopsida; order Fabales; family Fabaceae; genus Lathyrus; species Lathyrus oleraceus. The sequence continues at coordinate 248,582,209 of NC_066583.1, forward strand.
AAATGCTACAGTCAAATGTTTTGCCACTCTCTCTTGCTTACCTTGCATAGCATATTGTCTTACTCCCTTCATATTGTTGGATCATCATGAGTAGTATCCACATTGGGTCAAGAGCAACACAGAAGTGAGAGAGGCACCACATACTCACCCAAAACCTTAAGATGATAGATGTATGGATCTTATCACTTATAAAGTGATCAACCTCTTTTATAAGCAATATGAGACTTTTAACTCACATTTATACACAACAATCAGACTTAGAACTCACATTTATTTATCTACACAACTCATTGTTGGGTCATCATGAGGAGCATCCACATTGGATCAAGAGTAACACACAAATGAGAAAGACACCACATATTCACCAAAAACCTTAAGATGATATGTGTATGGCTCTTTTCATTTATAAAGTGTTCAACCTCCACTGTGAGTCCATTAAATATGTTTCCCCTCAAGCGGAAGCTCTTTCATCCACATGTTTGTGTCGCCGTTGAGAGACACCATTATCTAGTCATGGACACTTCAACGGAACATGCCGTTTGAAAACCATGTCAGGAAGACTTTCGACATAAGGAGCTAGTGTCTTACTCGAACCATCAGTTATGATACTGGGTTAAGAGCAGCACACAAGTGAGAGAGACACCATATATTCACCCACAACTTTAAGGTGATAGGTGTATGAGTCTTCTCACTTTTAAAATGCTAAACCTCTATTTTTCTAAACAATGTGGGACTTCTAACTCACACTTGTACACAACACATATAGTCCAATTGCAAATGCTCTATCATTTGTGTTCAGAGAATTCAACATATGGAAAATGATTTCAGATTCATCTTTAAGAAGTTTCGCATCTCCTCAAGAACATTATGAAACTCAATCTTCCCCAACAAGATTAAGATTAAGGAATACAAAAAAGCAATGTCAGCCTGTTTTGGCTTTTTTGAAACACAATCTATGGGGATCAAGTGAAACAAAGTCTCATTTGATCAAATAATTGTAAATGGTAGACTTAAATGTACTTTTAGTCTCTTTATTTTTATTTTTTACACTCATTTTAAAATTTAATTATTTAATCTCTCTAATTTAATATTTGAAAGATTTTAGTCTCTCATTCCATTTGAATGTCATTTTTTATGCTATGTCGGAATAATTGATAATATGGTTTAATTGACGATATCCGTATGCAAAATGAGTCTAAAAACTATGAAAAAAATGGTTCCTAAAAATGAACATATGATCAAAACAACACTCAAAATTGAGCTAAGTCATTGAAGTTTATTATATTATATTTTTTTCATTCAAAATTTTAAGCTTTGCAATTTTAATTGATTTGAAATTTAAGTTTAAAATATTTTAATAATTTTAAATTATTTAATTAAGTCATTTGTTTTTTTAATAATATTATTAAAAGATTTATCAAGTGCCGAGTCATTTGATTTTAGTTAAATCAATCTTGTGGTTTAATTAATGGTTTTTTGCTTTAAAAATATTTTGTAATTTTGTTGAGTTGATGTTCGAACTAATTTTTAAAATATAAGCTTTGCAATTTTAATTGATTTGAAATTTAAGTTTTAAATATTTTAATAATTTTAAATTATTTAATTAAGTCATTTGTTTTTTTAATAATATTATTAAAAGATTTATCAAGTGCTGAGTCATTTGATTTTAGTTAAATCAATCTTGTGGTTTAATTAATGGTTTTTTGCTTTAAATATATTTTGTAATTTTGTTGAGTTGATGTTCGAACTAATTTTTAAAATATAGTTTATATTTAAAAGTGTAAGTGGATCATATAAAATAGAATAAATCGAATATTCAAACCAAATTAAATTGGAAAAAATCAATATGCTCTAGTTCGATTCAAGAATCAAATTGAACCTATAAAAATCGAATCAAGGAAAAAATAATATGTTCTCGTTCGATTCAAAAATCAATATCTTTTCAATATTTGAAAATGAATTATAACTTTAGTTTAATTGTATTTGAAATTTGATGATGAACTTAATTTTATGATGATTGTATTTGTATTTAATGGTGAACTATCATCATTTTAAATATGTCGCATGAATTTATTTGTAATTGATTGTCAACTATCATCATTTTGAGTATGTTGTATAAATTTATTTAGTTTAAGAACGAATGTATTTGTATTAGATGATAAACCATTATCATAATGTTGTTTGGATTTAAAATAAAATTCATAATATTGGATGCGAATACGGACTATGAACGGTCTAGAGATGCAATTCTAGAAAGTAATAGAAACAACTTAATCATGTGATCAAATACGAAATTAAATGAGAGATAGAAAGAGAGAGTACACCAGGACTTATAGTGGTGTGGCACGTTCGTCGTGCTTAATCCACTCTCCAATGATTGCCCATTGAAAATTTGTTGGTCTTCCATTAGATTTGCAACAATACTACAAAATTTCGTACAATGACTAGTTCAAAAATAAATGTTGAAATATAAATTTCTTCTTTTCTAGATCTTGACTAGTACACAACTCGATTAATTGAACCCTATGCAAAATCTTTACTCGAGATCACTTCTTGAATCTTTCAGCCCAATAACCTGCTCCTAAGTCTACGACTGTGATAATTTTTACATAATTCCGCCAGTATCTTAAGCATTGGTCTATCAGAAGATTGAAAAGAACTTTTACCCTGTCCGTAGACTTCCACACAACACTACCAAGGTAAACTTGGAGAGAATAACCTCTTTCTTTTTCATTGGAATTGTCAAAACCAGTTCACAACACCACACACTCTTGTAAGCCTCTGAAATCTTAAACAAATATTTAAAGAAACGTTAAATAAAAAACCAATCTCCTCAATCAATCACGAATATTCCAAAATAAGATTCAGATCGATGCAACAATGGAAAAATAACGACATGAAAGAAATTGTTTGCAAGTGCTCAAGAAAGATTAAAAATACTTTTGAAAATGAGAGAACAAGTGGTTTGTGAGTTTTTAAATCATCAATGAAAGAATGTGCTTTTTAACATTATTAAAGGTTTGAGAGTAAACAATGATTTATAGGTGTTGGAGATGAAACATAAAACAGGTGAAAATCATATTTGATTCGAGTCAAGAACACTTGGTGATTTGAGTCAAGTGACAAAGTAATATGGAACAAGATCTACACTTAAAGAGAAGCCCATTTTGTTGTGATTCGAGTCAATCACAAGGCATGATTCGACTCAAAGAGGTTGTGATTTGAGTCATGTGTAAGTCATGATTTGACTCAAAATTGACCGAGGCTGAAGGAAGCTTCATGATTCAACTCATGTTAAAGTTGTAATTCGACTCACAGGTTGCATAATTCAATGTGTGAGTTGTGATTTGACTCACAAGTTCACACAACTTGTTGTTCCTCTCTATTCAGTTTGATTCGCTCAAGGGATTCTGTGATTCGAATCACACATCCAAGACCTCAAAAATCAAAGTTTCCAAGTTGTTTTGAGATTTTACTTGTGACACGACTTGAACCTATCTCAACTATGGTTCTTGTTCCAAAAACTCGACTAATTGACTTAAAGCATAATGTGCATACTCAAACATAAATAGTTTGAATTATGCATGCTAAAATATGGATCCAAAACTTGATCCTTAAAGATGCATAATTGAAGAGGAGACTCAAATATAAAATTAAACTCAAAGTAAAACTAAAGAGACAAGCAACAAAACCGCATAGAGATATCCCCTTTAATGTATCAAAGACATGCAACTTCACATACTATTTCATGTTATATCTTTTTAATCTATCATTTTAAACAAACTTTTCCACGTTCTCCGTAAAAAAAAATTAAATCGATCAACCAAAACAAACCAAACTGAATCAATTCGGTTAGTTTGGTTCAGTTGTATTTATTAAAACATTTAAAATTAAACGAAAACAATAAAAATTGCATTGGTTTGAATTTTTTTATACTTAAAACTGGTCCAAATCGAACTGTTGCACCCCTACTTACACTCAAATGACACCAAGGTGGCAAATAACATAACACCTTTGATAACTTTTTACTACATATCCGCATAACAAAATCAATTATTGGATTGAAAGGTATTATCATATAGATCATCTCTATAAAATTTAATATAAATCGAAAATCATTTGATATGTTAAAGAGAATTATCAAAATTAACGATTTTGTTAAAATTATGTGAGTCATTAATTTTTATGCATCTTGTTAACATATCAAATGATTTTGATCGATATTAAACTTTATATAGATGATCTATATGATAATAGTTTTCAATCAAACGGTAGACTTTTTATATGGATATATGGTGAAGAGTTATCGGAGATGTCATATTATTCAGTTTGACACCTTAGTGTCATTTGATCATATATATATATATATATATATATATAATCAATTTATTGAATAAAAAAGACGAGGTAAAGTAAAATCTAACCCATAAAAAAACTAGCAAAAGTGATAGGTAGATATGCCTAACTTGTCTCTATAAAAACTTTTAAAAACATAAATAAGAATTGATCCAATTAAATTTCATAATATTTAAGTTTAAGTATGATAAGTATTTATATTTGAGATTAATTGGAATACACTAAAACTACTTTACACTATCATCCAATTAAAATTAATCATTTTGGCACATAAGCATTAGAATTTAAAATAAAACAATAATCATAATTAAATTATTCTAATAATTGTTCTCTCATGTTTCTCTCTTATCTTCCATGCTTATGCGTCAAAATAATTAATTTTAATTGAATGACAATGTAAGGTGGCTTTACAATAATAGTGCATTTCAATTAATCTCTTTGTATTTAGTACCTCGTCTCAAATATAAAATCTACTATTAATATAAAAAACTTAAATATCATCATTATTACATTTTTATCCAACTAAAAAATAGTTAGAGGACTAATTTCATGTCTTAATTGGTAATTTCCGTTTCATTAATCATTGTTATCATTAGTTATATTGATAATGCATTTTCCAAATATCCAAAAGTCACATTATTAATTTTTTATGTTTTCAATTTCTCACCTACACTGTTAAGATTTCAAATCCGGATTTAAGGTAAATCCTTTTGAATTCCTTTTTCCTCTCCATCAAATCAGTTTTTCTTTCTTGTGTGCTATCTTGATATTGTTGTCATATTGCAGTAACGATTTTGTAATTTTACGGTAACAATTTTGTTGTTCCTTTACCTGGCGTTTTTTATTTTCTTCATATTGATATGCAGGAATGAATGATTGACATGCAATTTTGCGGTAAAATTTTGTTGTTCATTTCCCTAGCTTTTCTGATTTTCGTCATTTTGATATGCAGGAATCAATGTCGCGCAAATTCGACAATGTTGTTGATATCAATGATTCGAAGGAGACATGGCGTCTTGTTGTTCGTATTCTTGATCTATGGAGCGTCGTTAATAGCAAGGGTATATAACACTTTGAAATGATTGTAATGGGTGCAAAGGTTTGATGCATTATAATTGATTTTTGACATTTATTTTTCCTTTTTTTATTATACTCATCTGAATACTAATGAAACATGATGTATTATACTATTTCTATTGCAGGGTCATCAAATTCAAGTTTTGATTCGAAGCGACCACATCGAAAAGTGGAAACAACTTTTGAAAGAAGATATGACTTGCATAATAAATAATGGTAATGTGTATGACAATGACTTTCAATGGAAGGTTTCCGATCACCTGAATAAGTTTGTTTTCCTAAGTGGTACAATTGTGAAGCCCGTTGAACTTGGCAGTATTCCCCCTAAAAAAATTCATCAAAGAATTTTTCTGAAATCCTTCAAGGAGATTATAAAGTTGAAAGACTTGAAGGTATTTACTTTACATGATATTATATTGATAGAATAGAATCTTGCTCAATATCTTTTTCAATTGTAATCTAATATCTCTTTATTTATCATATATTATAGGTGTTGTCCACAAAATTAACAATTATCAGTCGAAGTCATGCGGGAAGAAGATTGTGGTTTATTTGAGACTTGGGGATTTGGGGTAAATATGTTATATATTGTATCATTTAATACTTTTATATATTGAAGTTACACAATTTTAAACTTTCTTCAAAATTATGTATAGGGGCAATATTATAATTTGTAGTTTATAGGACAACTATGGATCTATGTTTTTAAGTTACTATATGATGACACAAAATCTAGAGCAATTTTCATTGTTCTGACTCATGCAATGATCAAGGATTGCCAAGATTGTTTCATGGAATCAAAAGTACATATTCGTAGTATATTATAATATTATTGGATGTAAATAGTATTTGTTCTTCTTCATTCAAATGTATTTTTGTAAAATTCTACAGCTTCCGATGGATGGAGTGGCTCAAAGTTCTTGATCAACAAAGACATACATGTTATCCAGGAACTTTTGTCAAAGTATATTATCTTGGAACTTACTTATTTTCTTTTAAATATGTTATACAAGTTGATTGTATTTTTTGTTATAGTTTTTTTTATTATACTTGAGGTGTTATTTTGTTTAGGTTACCTGATTCGAAGAAGAATGAGAAGCCTATACAATCCACCCAAATGTTGCCTAACTAGTCTGGTGGAACACATATTACATCAATTGAAAGGTTTGTTTAATGTCAAATGCATGTTCTTAAGTGACTTCTGCAAGTTAAAGCATGTATAATTTATAAAGTTGTTATATCCAATTTGATTTATAAAGTGAAAACTCTAATTGATGTTTATTAATTCATCTCTGATATGATGAATTATTAGGAGACTATATGTTTTACTGTAGCAATGATGTTGACATTTGTTGTTTTGAAATACGAATGGTTCTAATATGGTTGCACAAAATGCTCTTTAAAATCTCCTGCTCTTACACATTCTTATAAATGTGATTGTGGTGAAGATGTTAAACAGCCTATACCAAGGTTAAATTTTAACCTTTATATTTCAGTTCAACAGGTTTATTATGTCATAATATAAAAATTATTTTAAAAATAAATTTTAAAATCGTCATAGGTATAAGGTTGAGATTTATGTAAGAGATGGAGATGGAAAGTATCACTTTGTATTCTGGGAAAATGATTGTGCGAATATCACATGCAAAAAAAATGATGATATGCACAAATCAATGCTGGAGGTATAGCTATTTTTATGATTCAATTAAAAAATTTAAATGATTTTACTAATCATGATTAACAAGAGTAATTTATCGATAATAATTGTCGTAGGATGGAGAAGATGATCCTATGGTGAATCCTGAGCTTGATTCGCTATTAAACAAGAAAATGAAATTTATAGTTAAGGTTCAATCAAACTTTAGTCAAGCTTCCGTTCACAAGCTTGATACCGATGAATTATTTTATACTCGGATAGTAAATGACTACATCAACTGTGAGGTATAGCGTGAAATTGTTTATTTCAACTTTCATGAATTCATATTTATTATCAGTTTCAATAACCATTTATAATATTTCTTCATCACTGTTCAGAATCAGTCTAAACCTCAAAGTTCAAAGATTGTTGCAAGTGAAGTCAATCCTCAATAAAGTTCTGTTGTAGATTACATCTTCTTGCGTATGAAATAAGATAATGTTGTTGTTGTAAATATATTTTATATTTTCGTATCTCTTTATATTTAGTCTAATGCAAATGTTGTAAGCAGTAAAGAATATGTTGATTTATCTGTTGTAAGTAAAAATCCTTGGCATCTTCGTATGATTTGTTTCCTTTTTTTATACATTTATCACCATTTATATTGTTGATTATCTGTTTATATTTTATGTAGAATTCAATGTCTGCATGTGGAGAGAATGAACCTTATTTTAACATTGATGTGACTCCAATTAAAGTGAATTCATAAGTTTCAAGGGACATCGATCTTGAATGTGACATTGTTGGAGCTACACAATACTCTAGAACCAAACCACCAAAGAAAGTAAAGATGGAGCTGAACAATTGAAATACTGTCCATCCATTCAAAATTCCATTTTAAGTTTTTGTTGTTACCATTTCCAATTTTCAGAAAGTTGTGTATTAGATGCTTGCAATTATTGGGCATGGTTTAGTTATCTTTTGAACTATTTCATTACATCTTGTTAGAGGGATTTACGTGCTCTTTTGAAATATCAGTTATGCAATTATAATTTTACAATGACTATCCATTTCTTTGGGTGGTATTTCATGAAATTTCTTTTATCCATTTTATTTTTCCGACTATTTTTGTTCAAAATATGTATATATTATAATCAGACGCATTTATATTATATTTAAACTCTATGAATGCTACGTAGTATAACTATATAACGTAATAATACAATGTATTTATATTATATAATTTTTTATATATTTCTCATGAATGTAAGAAATGAATTAAAGTTTCAATAGTTTATCAAATATAAAATTATGTATCGTGATTTATTCAATTGTTTTGTTCCTTTTTTAAAATTCTATTAACCAATGCAAATATGAAGTTGTTTTGTACATATCACTATGTAGTGCATTTTCTGTTAATGCACTCTATGTAATCATATAAAGTTATTCCTTGTCGATACAAGTGGATAACTTAGATTTCTATGATGCAGAAAAATGTTAGACGAATTTTAAAGTATCCAACATACTTGCCAGTACTTACGTTAATCTCAAACGAATGGCAATGTGGTTTCATTCACTACGCCAAAAACTGGAATAGACAGCGCACCTTAGAGAGCGCTTTATTACAAAAGCGCACTCTAAAGTGAAGCGAAAAAATAAGGAGCGAACAACTGGAATAGACAGCGCACTTTAGAGGGCGCTTTTGTAATAAAGCGCCCTCTAAGGTGAAGCGAAAAAATAAGGAGGAGATAGAGGGACAACAATACAGGGCGCTTTTTAGAAAGCGCCCTCTAAGGTTACCCTTAGAGGGCGCTTTTAAAAAAGCGCTCTATAAGTCCATGTGCATTTCCAGTTTATAAAGCGCTTTTGGAAAGCCTTAGAGAGCGCTTTCATAAGCGCCCTCTTAGGCCCCCTTTAGAGGGCGCTTTTTTTTCACAAGCGCCCTCTAAGGTCCCCTTTAGTAAACATTAAAATTATAACATACTGCGCGTTTTGTTATTTCACTCTCTGTTATTTTCGTTCTTTTTCACGTTAGGGTTCTCACTGCTACGATTTTCGCTACTTCTAAGGCGTTCTCCTTCCACCTCTGTTAGATCTACGACGTTTCCTCCTTCTATTAATTCGTTGTTAGCTGTTCGATTTTGACACCATAGGTATTTTTCTAATCTTCATATTACTTGGTTTCTCTTCTGACGTTCGCTATTGTTCATTTTTGGTTTCATTTTTCTTGGTTCATACATTTATTGAGTATTCTCAACAATAATTATTGTGTTGCAATGCTAGCAATGGAGACTAGGCATTATGGGTTAATTTCACCAACTGTTCCATTTTTTTTAGTTCTTTATTGTTAACTATGATTAAAATGACTCTTTATTTATTGATTTATTGATGTTATATATATATATATATATATGGTTAGGGTGAAACTTTTTTCGAATTGATGCAGATACTTGTGTCCTGAACCCTATCCGGAGGAGAATTTGGAGTTTCTTAAATCACAGAATATTCGTCTATTTCAATTTGGAATTGAGGGGAAAACGGTAATTTTTTATATTCGTATTCATCATATATGTGTTCAAATGTGTTTAATCATGTTATTTCAATGTATGATGTTTTGAATTGGGTTTTGATTGTTGTTAAAAAGTCTGTGATTGTTTGAATCATTCTGAATTTTGTTAATGAAATTTCATTGAAATCATGAAATATATGTGTATTACTCAAAGTTTGAATTTTTTCTGTGATTGTGTTATTTTTGCAGATTATTAGATTAGGGTTTTAGGTTTAATTGTATAATTAGGGGGAAAAGGGGGTTTGGGGTTTATCATAAATATGGGTTGGTGTTAGCTGCTAATAATCATGAAATTTGACCTATGTGGATTGGTGATTCATTTTTGGTTTTATCTTTTTTTTTTAAATTTTAGAGTTAATAAATCTTTGTATTTTTCTGCAGGAAGTTTCTTTACCTATTCTCAGTGATTCTATTATGGAGGCTTTGAAAATTTTACTTGGTATTTGAAGCAAGCTTATTTAACTTTGAAATGCAGATTTTTTGTATATCTTTGTTGGTGTTTCTCTTGTTTGTTAGATATCTAATTCCTTAATTTTGTCTGGTTTCAGATGTGAGAAATCACCCTGTTTTGATTCATTGCAAACGAGGAAAGGTATAAGATTGATCACTTGCAAGTTTATCTTCTCAATTCTGAATTTCTGTTTTGAATTCCTAATTGTTTGTTCTAATGATGATTTTTCTTCTGTAATGCAGCATAGAACAGGTTGTGTAGTTGGTTGCTTCAGAAAGATGCAGAACTGGTGTCTGTCTTCTGTGTTTGAGGAGTACCAACGCTATGCTGGTGCTAAATCCAGGACAACGGATTTAACATTTATAGAGATGTTTGACATCATAAATCTTAGGCAGTGCCTCTACAGCATCATCTACCAGTATCAAGGTGCTTCAAAGAAGCGCAGATTGATGTATCAAGGCGAGACTACGCAGAAGCCACCCCGTTTGACATTGTTTTAGCTGCTGCACTGGCTATCAACTCCATTTTTGGATTTGGTAGAGAACTCATACTTCAAAGTAATTTTTTGGAGTCTTTGAACATATATCCTTAGGGTTTTTAAAGATCTTTTGAGTACTGCTATTGACATGCATATTCTCAGAGATGCTTTTGCTACTTAGTTTTATTCATAGTTAACAATAAAGAACTAAAAAAAACATACATCTCAGAGATGCTTTTGCTACTTAGTTTTATTTCTTTTTAAGTTATGAATTGGTTGTATATTTAGAATCTTTAGAAGTTAAACGATTATATATCAGTGGATTGTTGTATATGTATGGATTGTTGTATATAAGGCTTGTTGAATGCAATGTGTGAAAAAGGGCTTCAAATTATACAGTTTTAGGTGTACTGCTTCAATATACAGGTTGTCTAAAATAAATAAAAAAATATAGCGCTTTTTAAAAAAAAATTTAAATAACCACCCACTTTAGAGGGCGCTTTCCAGTAAAAGCGCCCTCTAAACCCTTTAAATTTCCACTTTAGAGGGCACTTTCCAGTAAAAGCGCCCTCTAAACCCTTTAAATTTCCACTTTAGAGGGCGCTTTCCAGTAAAAGCGCCCTCTAAACCCTTAAAAGTTTCCACTTTAGAGGGCGCTTTCTTTAAAAAGCGCCCTCTAAACCCTTAAAAGTTTCCACTTTAGAGGGCGCTTTCTTTAAAAAGCGCCCTCTAAAGTGGCCCTTAAAGGGCTTAAAGAGCCACTTTAGAGAGCGCTTTCACCAGGAAAAAAAACGCTGTCTTTACCTATGCCAGCGCCAGATTAGAGGGCGCTTTAAAGCGCTGTTATAGGCCAAAAAAAAGCACCCTCTTTTCCCTTATTTGGCGTAGTGATTAACTTTGTGTTATTTGGTTTGTAATTGTAGCCAACTATTTCTGAATTATTAACTCAAATTGATCTCAAGTATTTGTGTTATTGCTGATAACAACAAAGTCATTTTTTATTAATATTAGATTCCAATGGTTGAGAAGGTCACTAGCTGCCTTGATATGGAGGAATATCATATGGTAACATATTAATAACATTGTAATAAAATTGTTGAATATTCCAAAGTTAAGTTCAAGGAAGTTTCCTGTTGACGGTTTATTTTACTAGGTAAATAATTATTACATCAGACAACTAATATCATAGTTTTTTTATATTAACTAAACTCTAATTGAGTTTGCATAGGGTAGTGGTCTTAATGAGGAGGCTTTTGAGTATATATTCAATATTGGAGTATATGGGAGTGATCTTCATTATTACGAAAATGGCAATTATCAAGATATCAATAATAATTTGTTGTTTAGAAGATTATGTTGATTATTTATAATCAACCATATTCCATCTTGAAAACATATTACAAATAAACACGAAATGAATAAAGTATATACATCCTCCAGCTAAATATTTACTAGACAATGGATCTTACCAATGATGAAGAACATTCTAATTTTATACGTGGAGTTAAGAGAATGAAGGTTGCAAACGCAATGGCAAATATAATGAATGTACTGAGACAGAAGAAATCAAAGAGGTTGAAGACTATGAATAGGAGAATGAATATGGTTTTGCTCCACATGCTGAGCAACGACGTTCGAGTTTAAGGACTCCATGTGAAAAATTCAATCCAGTTATTTAACTATTGTCAGTAATAACATGTTATCACCTATAACCAACAATATTCCATCCAGTTCTACTCAAAATACTCAACACATAACATCTTCCAGAGCCCAACCCAATACAAGGGGAAATTTCAAATTCAGAAAAGTTTCGTCCTTTCAAATAAACATGTTAGGTGTTAATTTATCAAATAGACTTGATACCACATTAGTTAATACATATGCTATTCCTAAGTCAAACATAAGTCCTATGACACCTTCTCAACCTAATGATTTGTTTATGGATTCTGAAGATAACAATTCTGAAGGTAATTTTATTTATACTCTGCTTATAGATATAAAATTTATTATAACAGCTTATTGTTTGGGTTAGTAATCTGTTTGGTTTTAGCAGGTTATAGTTCAGAGTCAGATGGTGGATCGTATGACGACGTTGATAATAATACAACAGATTTTACAACTAAAAGTTCTTCTAAAACATGTATTATTATGATCATGTTGTTGTTTACAATTATAATCACAGTTGCATCGAGGAGACTGATGAAGGTTTATCCGTGTTTTGTTTTCATTTGTTGAATAAGGTTACTATGACATATGAGATCCAATTGTTCAATGTCAGGAGTGTGGTGCCAGTATGTGGTATCGGGAAAGAAAACATAAGAATCGAAATGCTGCAAATCCTAAATTTTCAATGTGTTATGGAAATGAAAATTTCAACTTCCTTTGCTAAAGATGCCACCTAAAGTGTTGCAGGACCTTTTATTTGGGAGTGAAACAAGTGAATCAAGGACGTTTCAACAACACATTAGAACGTACAACATGATGTTTGTGTTTACATTTCCTAGTGCAAAAATGGATAACCGTTTTAATAATGGTAGAGGTCCTCCTACTTTTCGTATTCAAGGTCAGTCATGCCATATAATTGGTAGTATGTTACCATTGTCGGGTCAAAATCCTAAATTTACGCAACTTTATATTTACGATACAGAGAATGAAATTCAAAATATAATTAATGGAATAAGGTATGTCCTATAACATGGGTTTTCATGTTTTTAATGTATATTATGTTTACATTTATGAGAAATAATACTTAAAATCTATATTTATCTTATTGGCTTATAGGACAAAAAGTGGAGTTAACATAGAGATTGTTTCTAAGTTGTATGAAATGTTGTACGAAAACAACGTTCATGCTCAATCATTTCGAATGGCCTGGAATATATTAAAATAATTAAATGTTTCTAATTTGAAACTTCATCTTATTTATGATCGGAAAAGTGATGGAATGATCTACAATCAACCCATTGTGTCTGAGGTGGTTGCTTTGATTATGGGAGATGTTGATATCGTAGAAAAAAGAGATATCATAATGCAAAAATAGTCGGGTGATCTTCAAAGAATAGATAAGTATCATACTGGTTATTTAGGATATCAATATCCATTGCTTTTTCCATACAGGGAAGATGGTTATAGGCCTAATGTAAAGCATCGAGAAAACACTTCAAACCATGCTAACAATCAACAAACCGGTAATTCTGAAATGTAGTTTGAAGATATTCCATGGGAAGAAGCGACAAAAATAAATTGACTTACAATCCGAGAGTGATTGACGTTTCAAATCCAATCCAGACCAAATGAGGCACCGACATTATTGAAATCCCGAAGGATTTACCAAAAAAAATTGGTAGATGGTTGTATAACGATGGAATCAGAGACGCTTAGATGGCTTAGAAAAAATCAATCAAAACTGAGAGTTGGAAAGTATCACAATTTGAGTGAATTAAACTCAAACTGTCAGACTGGATATTCAAACACATGAAAGAGGGTTGTCTTGTGTAACACCCTACTAAAATACCCCAAAAATTTAATTAAAATAATAAACATATAATCAGAGTAATAGTGCACCAAGGGTGTCACACAAACATTCCACACCATTTAAACAATATAACAATCATGCTCTTTTATTTAATTTAAATATAAAGTATTTGCACAATTACGCAGCGGATAGAGATCGACTCAATCATGCAAAACATGTAACATCACATGTAATTTAGTTCAACAACAACAACAATAATAATCAAAGTGTTCCCGCCCGATGTTACATCTATCAGAGCATGACCCACTAGGGAGACTACACTAGACTCCAAGCATTTGCTTCTACTCAACTCATTTCTCGTTACCTGAAAAATAGTTATAAGGGTGAGTTCCTCAATCAATATAATAAGCATTATAAAACAACATGTAATGCCAAGTAATTAACACATCAATCACCCTAATTGCAATACACATTCAGTAATAGCTCATTGGCTTGAACATCATACTCAACATCAATATACAATACCAGTATAATCTCAAATCATACTTAACAACAACACAACCCACGTACAATATTGGAACACATCCATTCATATTATACGTCATACATATTTTCATGCAATGAGACTCTACACATGCGGTACCGACTATTCTTGAACATATAGTTCAAGCTCACCGATCCCTCCAGATACGGCTACTAAGCTCACTAGTCCCACTCATTTGAGACCTAGTGACTCACTCACTAATTCCTCACCATGAGAATTAGCTACAGCCCCGAAGGCTAGACTATGCACACTAATCATCTAGTATGCAAACATCAACAACAAACCCACAATGGTTCACTCACTAATTCCTCACTATGGGAATTAGCTACAGCCCCGAAGGCTATGCCATGCATGCTAATCATCTAGCAATGCAACATCAACAATAATTCAAGAATAAACATATGCTCACACTCTGAGCCATACAACAGTCCATTCACACATACATGCATAATATATACATTCACAGCATCATGTACATCATTATACATCATCAATCTTTCATCACATAAGCATGTCAGATTATGCCAAACAACAACCACCATATTAGTACATTTCAATATTTCATATACTGCTCAAAACAGCGGGAATTTATCCCTATTACACCATAGGCAACATAGGCCAACCCTCAATTAAGTACACCACATTTAAAAATAATAATTTTTCACTCTGCAACAGTGTTAACCGGTTAACGCCCTGGGTTAACCGGTTAACGCAGGCAAAACACGCTTACTGGCAAAACGCAACAGCGTTAACCGGTTAACGCCCTGGGTTAACCGGTTAACGCAGGCAAAAACTCAATATTTTTTCACGTTTCAATACAGTGTTAACCGGTTAACACCCTGGGTTAACCGGTTAACGCAGACCAAACAACAATTCCTGCGCTAACACACGGCAGAATGCAGAATTCCGCCGTTGGAGGACTTCCGGACCTCCGATTCCGATTCCGTAAAAAGCTATACGATCGGGAAAACATTACTCACACAAATACCGATTAAATTTCAACTTTCAGTACAGTTCATCCAACAACATTTCAACATTTACAAATCCCAATTAGGGTCAAATTAACGGCTTATCACTACCCATGACATATTATCCCAAAATACCCATTAATCGACGATAAACCCCCCTTACCTTAACAATCCGGCGAATCTTTGAGCTTCAAGCCTTTCCGTTCTTCAACCTTTGCTCTTCAGCTCCTTTCTCCTCTTCTCTGCCCTTTTCCCCTTTCACGATTTTCTCTGTTTTCACGTGAAATGTTTTTACTCCCAATGGGACTTTTCCTTAATTCCAACTTATATATATTTTCCAAATAATAATAATTCAAAAAAAAATAATAATAATAATAAAATTTCCAATTATTTAATTAAATTAATAATTAAATTATTAACTCAATTCAAATAATTATTTTATTATTATCGGGGTGTTACAACTCTCCCCCACTAAAAGAGTTTTCGTCCTCGAAAACATACCTCAAGCGAACAACTCTGGATAAGATTCCTTCATCTTACTCTCCAGTTCCCAAGTCACGTTGCCACCTGCTGGTCCTCCCCAAGCTACCTTCACCAAGGCAATCTCTTTATCCCGCAACTGCTTCAACTCTCGATCCTCGATCCTCATAGGTGATGTTTCAACAGTCAAGTTATCTCGCACCTGTACATCATCTATTTGGACTACATGCGACGGATCATGAATGTACCTCCTCAACTGAGACACATGAAAAACTTCATGCAAATTCGCAAGCGACGGCGGTAAGGCGATACGATAGGCTACTTCTCCTATCCTCTCCAAAATCTGATAAGGACCAATAAATCGAGGTGTCAACTTCTTCGACTTCAAAGCTCGACCAACACCAGTTATCGGAGTGACGCGAAGAAACACATGATCTCCCTCTTGGAACTCAAGTGACTTCCTCCTCTTATCGTGATAACTCTTCTGACGACTCTGAGCAATTCTCATCTTTTCCTGAATCATCTTAATCTTTTCCGTAGTTTGTTGAACAATCTCCGGTCCAACCACAGCACTCTCACCGGACTCATACCAACATAAAGGTGTCCGACATCTCCTACCATACAAAGCTTCAAACGGTGCCATACCAATGCTCGAATGAAAACTATTGTTGTAGGTGAACTCAATCAAAGGTAAATAACAATCCCAAGCACCTCCTTTTTCCAAAACACAAGCTCTCAAAAGATCCTCTAATGACTGAATCGTCCTCTCAGTCTGACCATCAGTCTGCGGGTGATATGCAGAACTCAATCTCAGCTTAGTTCCCAAAGCCCTCTGCAAACCTTCCCAAAACTTCGATGTAAATCTAGGATCCCTGTCCGAAACAATACTCGACGGAATACCATGCAAACTTACAATCTTCTCAATATACAACTCGGCTAATCTCTCTAACGGATAATCCATTCTGATCGAAATGAAATGAGCCGACTTTGTCAATCTGTCAACAATCACCCAAATAGCTTCAAAATTCTTATTTGTCCTCGGCAAACCAGAAACAAAATCCATACTGATACTATCCCACTTCCACTCTGGAATAGCCAACGGTTGCATTAGCCCAGACGGCTTCTGATGCTCAATCTTCGACTTCTGACAAGTCAAACAGGAATAAACAAAACTCGCAATTTCTCTTTTCATTCCCGGCCACCAAAATAACTTCTTCAAATCATGATACATCTTCGTAGCCCCAGGATGAATACTTAAGCCACTACGATGTCCCTCCTCAAGAATACTCTTCTTAAGCTCAATAACATTCGGAATACACACCCGACTACCAAATTTCAAAACACCATTCTCATCAACTCTGAATTCACCACCTCGACCTTGATTCACTAAAGTCAACTTATCAACCAAAAGCATATCGGATTTCTGACCCTCTCTGATCTCCTCCATAATACCACTCGTTAACTTCAACATTCCCAATTTAACACTGTTGTGAGTACTCTCACACACCAAACTCAAGTCTCTAAACTGCTCAATTAAATCCAATTCCTTAACCATTAACATAGACATATGTAATGATTTCCGACTCAATGCATCAGCCACTACATTTGCTTTACCCGGATGGTAATTCAACCCAAAGTCATAATCCTTCAGAAACTCTAACCATCTCCTTTGTCTCATATTCAGCTCTTTCTGATCAAACAAATACTTTAAACTTTTATGATCACTGAAAACCTCAAATCTTGACCCGTACAAATAATGTCTCCATAATTTCAGAACAAATACCACAGCTGCCAACTCTAAATCATGCGTCGGATAGTTCCTCTCATGAACCCTCAGTTGTCTCGAAGCATAAGCTATAACCTGCTTATTCTGCATCAACACACCACCTAAACCCAACAATGAAGCATCACAATAAACCTCGAATAGTTCCGACGAACTCGGTAATATCAGAATAGGAGCAGTAGTTAACCTTCTCTTTAACTCTTGGAAACCTTCTTCACATCTTGAGTCCCAAACAAACGCTTGCCCCTTTCTGGTCAACATCGTCAACGGTAATGCCAACTTAGAAAATCCCTCAATGAACTTCCTATAATAACCAGCCAAACCAAGAAAACTAACCTCTTCTAACCAAAATTCACATTTAGAGAGTTTAGCAAACAACTTCTTTTCTCGTAGAACTCCTAAAACCACTCTCAAATGCTCAGCATGCTCTTCTTCAGATTTCGAATACACCAAAATATCGTCAATAAACACCACAACAAACTTGTCCAGGTACGGATGGAAAATCCTATTCATATACTCCATAAATACTCCAGGCGCATTAGTCACGCCAAAAGGCATTACAGAATACTCATAATGTCCATACCTTGTTCTGAAAGCAGTCTTCTGAATATCCTCAATTTTCACACGTATCTGATGATATCCCGATCTCAAATCTATTTTGCTGAACACACTCGCACCCACCAACTGATCCATCAAATCATCAATCCTCGGCAAAGGATACCGATTCTTGATCGTCACTTTATTCAGTTGTCTGTAGTCCACACACAACCTCATAGTACCTTCTTTCTTCTTAACCAATAACACTGGTGCACCCCACGGTGACACACTCGGACGAATAAACTTCTTATCCAACAGATCTTCCAACTGACTCTTCAATTCAGCCAACTCAACAGCAGACATACGGTACGGAGCCATCGATATCGGTCTAGTACCAGGTACCAAATCAATCGAGAACTCAACTTCACGCTCTGGTGGCAATTCATTCACCTCTTCCGGAAACACATCAGGAAAATCACACACCACGGCTAGATCGCCAATCACCAGTTTATATTTAGCCTCCAAAGTCGCTAACAGCATAAACAACTCTGCCCCATCTGCGACTTCCTCATTCACCTGTCTGGCTGATAGAAACAAACTCTTCCCTTCTTCAACCTCAGGAAATATCACAGTCTTATCAAAACAGTTGATAGAAACTCGGTTAAACACCAACCAGTTCATACCCAAGATAACATCAATCTGCACTAGGGGAAGACACACAAGGTCTATCCCAAAGTCTCTACCAAAAATACTCAAAGGACAATTCAAACAAACTGAAGTAGTAGTCACTGAACCCTTCGCAGGAGTATCAATCACCATACTTCCACGCATCTCAGATATCTCTAACTTAAGTTTCACAGCACAATCCAAAGATATAAAGGAATGAGTAGCACCGGTGTCAATAATAGCTACAAGAGGAAAGCCATTAATATAACACGTACCTCGGATCAAACGATCATCTGCAGAAGTCTCAGAACCCGATAAAGCAAAGACCTTGCCTCCTGACTGATTCTCTTTCTTCGGCTTAGGACACTGTGGACTGATATGACCCAACTCTCCACAGTTGAAACAAGTTACAGTCTTCAACCGACACTCTGCAGCCAAATGACCACCTTTGCCACACTTGAAACACTTCATCTCAGCACTGGTACACTCATGGACACGATGTCCAGCCCGACCACATCTATAACACTTAGCAGGAGCACTAGAGTCTCCCCCACTAGGCCTCTTCATCCCACTCTGCTTCTGAAAACCTTTGCCAGCTGCATACGGTTTTCCACGATCATTCTGATTCTTGCCTTTCCTATCAACCCTCTGCTGATAGCTCTCTGCTCTGGCTTTGGAATCCTGTTCAAAAATCCTGCAACAGTCAACCAAGTCAGAAAACACTCTGATCCGCTGATATCCAATAGCCTGTTTGATCTCGGGACGTAACCCGTTCTCAAATTTCACACATTTCGAAAATTCTCCAGCAGCCTCATTATAGGGAGTGTAATACTTCGACAGTTCTGTGAACTTAGCAGCATACTCAGTAACAGACTTGTTACCCTGCTTCAATTCCAAAAACTCTATCTCTTTCTTTCCTCTGACATCCTCTGGAAAATACTTCCTCAGGAATCTCTCTCTGAACACAGCCCAAGAGATCTCAGCATTACCAGCAGTTTCTAACTCAGTGCGGGTAGCAACCCACCAATCATCTGCTTCCTCTGACAGCATATGCGTACCGAACCTGACCTTCTGGTTATCGGCACACTCAGTCACTCGGAAGATTCTCTCTATCTCCTTCAGCCACTTCTGAGCGCCATCTGGATCGTATGCTCCCTTGAACATTGGAGGATTGTTCTTCTGGAACTCACTCAGTTGACGAGCAGCTCCCATTCCCACAACATTCTGATTTCCTCCAAGTACTCCAGCTAGCATACCCAGAGCCTCAGCAATCGCAGCATCATCTCTACCTCTTCCAGCCATCTCTATTCTTAACAATCCAAACAAACTAAACAATGAGTACTGATAGGTTACACAACACCTATACCGTACAGGGGAACAGAATAATTACGACTCGACTCGACCGACTATGCTCTGATACCACTAATGTAACACCCTACTAAAATACCCCAAAAATTTAATTAAAATAATAAACATATAATCAGAGTAATAGTGCACCAAGGGTGTCACACAAACATTCCACACCATTTAAACAATATAACAATCATGCTCTTTTATTTAATTTAAATATAAAGTATTTGCACAATTACGCAGCGGATAGAGATCGACTCAATCATGCAAAACATGTAACATCACATGTAATTTAGTTCAACAACAACAACAATAATAATCAAAGTGTTCCCGCCCGATGTTACATCTATCAGAGCATGACCCACTAGGGAGACTACACTAGACTCCAAGCATTTGCTTCTACTCAACTCATTTCTCGTTACCTGAAAAATAGTTATAAGGGTGAGTTCCTCAATCAATATAATAAGCATTATAAAACAACATGTAATGCCAAGTAATTAACACATCAATCACCCTAATTGCAATACACATTCAGTAATAGCTCATTGGCTTGAACATCATACTCAACATCAATATACAATACCAGTATAATCTCAAATCATACTTAACAACAACACAACCCACATACAATATTGGAACACATCCATTCATATTATACGTCATACATATTTTCATGCAATGAGACTCTACACATGCGGTACCGACTATTCTTGAACATATAGTTCAAGCTCACCGATCCCTCCAGATACGGCTACTAAGCTCACTAGTCCCACTCATTTGAGACCTAGTGACTCACTCACTAATTCCTCACCATGAGAATTAGCTACAGCCCCGAAGGCTAGACTATGCACACTAATCATCTAGTATGCAAACATCAACAACAAACCCACAATGGTTCACTCACTAATTCCTCACTATGGGAATTAGCTACAGCCCCGAAGGCTATGCCATGCATGCTAATCATCTAGCAATGCAACATCAACAATAATTCAAGAATAAACATATGCTCACACTCTGAGCCATACAACAGTCCATTCACACATACATGCATAATATATACATTCACAGCATCATGTACATCATTATACATCATCAATCTTTCATCACATAAGCATGTCAGATTATGCCAAACAACAACCACCATATTAGTACATTTCAATATTTCATATACTGCTCAAAACAGCGGGAATTTATCCCTATTACACCATAGGCAACATAGGCCAACCCTCAATTAAGTACACCACATTTAAAAACAATAATTTTTCACTCTGCAACAGTGTTAACCGGTTAACGCCCTGGGTTAACCGGTTAACGCAGGCAAAACACGCTTACTGGCAAAACGCAACAGCGTTAACCGGTTAACACCCTGGGTTAACCGGTTAACGCAGGCAAAAACTCAATATTTTCACGTTTCAATACAGTGTTAACCGGTTAACACCCTGGGTTAACCGGTTAACGCAGACCAAACAACAATTCCTGCGCTAACACACGGCAGAATGCAGAATTCCGCCGTTGGAGGACTTCCGGACCTCCGATTCCGATTCCGTAAAAAGCTATACGATCGGGAAAACATTACTCACACAAATACCGATTAAATTTCAACTTTCAGTACAGTTCATCCAACAACATTTCAACATTTACAAATCCCAATTAGGGTCAAATTAACGGCTTATCACTACCCATGACATATTATCCCAAAATACCCATTAATCGACGATAAACCCCCCTTACCTTAACAATCCGGCGAATCTTTGAGCTTCAAGCCTTTCCGTTCTTCAACCTTTGCTCTTCAGCTCCTTTCTCCTCTTCTCTGCCCTTTTCCCCTTTCACGATTTTCTCTGTTTTCACGTGAAATGTTTTTACTCCCAATGGGACTTTTCCTTAATTCCAACTTATATATATTTTCCAAATAATAATAATTCAAAAAAAAATAATAATAATAATAAAATTTCCAATTATTTAATTAAATTAATAATTAAATTATTAACTCAATTCAAATAATTATTTTATTATTATCGGGGTGTTACATCTTGCCTTCATCTTATGTTGGTAGTCCTAGATATATGGATCAACTATATTTTGACAGGATGGCAATATACAGTTACGTTGGATTTCATGGTCTTTTTATTACATTTACATGTAACCCCAAATGGCCCGAGGTGCAACGTTATCTTGGACCGATGAATTGAAGCCAAGTGATTTTCCAGACATTATTTCAAGAGTTTTTAAATAAAAGTTTGATAAGTTATTATACGACTTGACCAATAAAGGTGTGACGGGCAAGGTTCTTGCATGTAAGTGTCTTTTTTTTATATCAGCATGTTTTGTTTTGTATTGTAACTATTACAAGAATCTTATTCATATTTAGTTGAGTAATGTATACTCTTTATTGTTAACAGATATGTATACCACTGAGTTTCAAAAAAGAGGGTTTCCTTATGCCCACATGATAATCTTTCTACACCCAACTAACAAATATCCCACTACAACTGATATTGATAGGATAATTTCAGCTGAAATTCCTAATGTTGAAACGGACCCCGAGTTGTATAATTTGGTTAGATCCCATATGATACATGGGCCATGTGGTAATGTAACCTATCTATGTCGTGTATGAAAGAAGGAAAATGTTCGAAGTGCTTGCTAAAAGAATTTCAAGCTCAAACAATTGTCGATCAAGACAGCCTCCCGATATAAAGAAGAAAAAATGGTAACTCGGTGTTGAAAAATGGCATCCAGTTGGATAACCGTCATGTTGTACCATACAATCCAGTTTTGTTAATGAAGTTTCAAGCTCATATAAATATGGGATGGTGCAATCAGAGTTCATCAATCAAGTATTTATTCAAGTACATAAATAAAGGATATGATAGAATGATTGTTGCCATAGTTCCAAGTGATGATAAAAATCCAACTAAACAATAACGTGTTGATGAAATCAAACAATATATTGATTGTAGATATGTTTCTCCTTGTGAGGCATATTGGAGAATATTTTATTTTCCTATACATGGAAGGAAACCAGCAGTTAAAAGGTTATTTTTTCATTGTGAAGCTGAGAATTCGGTATATTACACTAATGTAGACCACATAGACACCATGCTGGATAACCAAGTGTTACGGAATCGATGTTTACCTCATGATTTAAAGAAAACAAAAAATATGTTGAAGTTAGAGAGTTAACATATAGCAATTTTTTTTCAAAGTTTGTTTATGTTAAAAAAACCAAGAGAATGGAAACCTCGACAAAGAGGTTACACAGTTGGATGATTAATATGGGTTCCTCCAACCACATGTGAGTTGTATTATCTTAGAATGATGTTAACCCATGTAAGGGGTCCACGGAGTTATGATGAGATAAAAATAGTTAACAATGTCAAGTACGATTCTTTTCGTGATCTTTGCTATAGGTGTTATCGGCGATGATAAGGAATTTACAGTTGCTATTGAAGAGACAAGTCATTAGAGTTCTGGACATTATTTGAGATTACCGTTTGCACATATGTTACTGTTACGCAGCATGATTAGACCAACATATGTATGGAAAAAACATGGCAGTTATTATCAGACGGAATATTTTATTCTCAACAAAGAATTGCAAACAACGGAGATATATGATATTGGGTTTTTGAACACTGCATATATTGCTTTTGCCACTTTTAGTATCAATGTTTGTAAGTCGTAACACACCATTAATTATTTTGTAGAATTGAGGTTATCGGATGAAGATGTAATCAATTTAACATTGATTGAAATCGAAAGATTGCTTCAAAAGAACCGCAGAAGTTTAGCGGATTATCCTGGATTGCCTTATCCAAAAGGATATGTGGTTCAGCAGTTAGGCAACAAAATTATTTATGATGAACGTGACTATGATACACGTGAGCAGTTAGAGGAATTCAATAAGTTATACCAAAATTTAACCGGTACCATTGGACTGGCTTTGCAAATTTTGACTATCATATATGTTTTTGGTATGGCAAGATGTATTAATTCCAATTATGCAATGTTATAACACCATGTTTAAACTATTTTTTATGCTATTAAACTATATTAGGTATGGCAGGATGTAAGTGTTTCTTCTATTTAATATTTATTTTGCTATTAAGTCTGATGTTTCTTAACTTTGTTTGTGCCATTCTTAAAGAAATTGTTTATGCTGTAAACAAATTTTGCTAGCAATTTCGACCTTTAACGAATGATGTAATTTTTTATGAGTTATTTTGTATTGCATATTTAATGTATTGATTTTAATATTACTGTTGTAGTTTTATTAATTCTTGATTATTTGTTTCAATTTCAATAGATGAATAGAGAGATGTCTTTAAAGGAATTGTTGATGCAATCAATAATCAAAGAGGTGGAGTTTTTTTTTTCCTTTATGGATATGGTGGAATAGGAAAGACTTATATTTAGAGAACTTTAGCCTCATACATAAGATCAAGAAAACAAATTTGCTTGACAAATGCTTCATCGGGTATAGCCTCACTTTTACTTCCTGGAGGTCAAACAACTCATTCCATGTTCAAAATTCAATATCTACATTGGAGTTGTCTACATGTGATATAGAAAAAAAATAATGATCATGGTGATTTATTGAAGTTAGCCAAGTTCATTATTTGGGACTAAGCTCCAATGGCCATCAAATATTGTTTCGAAGCTCTAGATAAAACACTTAAAGACATTATGTCAAAATCGAAGACTTCTAATACAATATTTGGAGGAAAGGTGGTTGTTTTGGGCGGTGATTTTCAACAGATCCTTCTTGTTGTACCAAGGGGCATCCATTCTGATATTATTCATGCCACTATTAATTCGTCATACATATGGGATTATTGCACAGTTCTTAGACTTACCAAGAAAATGCGACTTCAATAATCCATTATGCCTTCAAGTGCTTATGATATAGAACAATTTTCAAATTGGATATTATAGGTTGGATATGGAAATTTGGATGAACCTAATGATGGTTATGCAAATATTAACATTTCAAAAGATATTTTAATCACGGATTTTGACGATCCCCTCACAGCCATTGTTCAATACACATATCCAAATTTTCTTCAGAACTATAAAAACACAGATTTCATGCAGTGTAGAGCAATTATGGCTGGAACGTTGGAAACAGATGGTGTTATCAATCGGTACGCGCTAGAATTAATTCCAAGCAATTTGATGTATGAAGTAACTATTTATTTCCTTATCATTACCTAATGTAGATACATATTGTGTACGATATTCATGTATATTATGTTGTAATGTAGAAGATGAAAAGAAATATTTAAGTTTTGATTCCGTTTACAAGATGGATGTTGATGCCAATGAAGCATTTGATGTACTAACTACTGAATTTTTTAATACACTTACAACGTCTAGACTTCCTCATCACATGATTAAATTTAAAGTTGGCACATCGATAATTCTTCTAAGAAATATTGATCAGTCTGATGGATTATGCAATGGAACAAGACTCGTTGTTACAAGATTGGAAGATCATGTTATTGAAGTAAAGATTATGTCTGGAAAAAAACATCGGAAGTTTAATTTATATTCCAAGAATGGATATCACTCATACATAGTCTCCATGGCCTTTTAAGCTAACTAGAAGGCAATTTCCAATAATTGTATCATATGTTATGACAATTAACATATCTCAAGGCCAGTCGTTGGACTATGTTGGATTATATTTTCCTAGGAGTGTCTTTAGCCATGGGCATGGGCAGTTGTATGTTGCAATATAAAGAGTAAAAAACAAAAAGGGCCTTAAGATCTTAATCCATGACAAGGAAAATCGAGAGTTGCAGACTAATGATGTTCAAGTAGATGAAATATTCCCTGAGATAAATTTGGCCCAGTCGAATGGTCCCAATGTACAAGTGATTCAGAAAGCAACAACACAAGTCAATGAATCTTTGCCTAAGATAAATATGGCTCAGGAACATGGTACAACCGAGCAGGTGAATCAGCATGTAGGAGGCTTGGAACCTGATCTGTTTTGGGAGAAAAATATTGCCAAGTCCCTGAAGGGCAGAAATCAAGTTCTGGTATTAAGTTATATAAATTATAATAACAAAAAATGTATATAATATTTTT
The DNA here is from genome assembly GCF_024323335.1 of Lathyrus oleraceus. Taxonomy (NCBI): domain Eukaryota; kingdom Viridiplantae; phylum Streptophyta; class Magnoliopsida; order Fabales; family Fabaceae; genus Lathyrus; species Lathyrus oleraceus. The sequence continues at coordinate 248,608,672 of NC_066583.1, forward strand.
CATTTTTTACACGGACTTAAATTCCAATACTAATGTTAACTTGCAAAAACTCATACTATGCAGCATTTCCCAGCTGATGTTATAAGGAGGGGCCTTCGTCCAGATCGAACTCGATGTACCCTGATGGATCTTGAAATAATGGACTACTATGATTGTGAGATAATTAAATCAGAGAGAGACATGATGGAAATGTGCATCGGCTATGGGTGGTATGAATACGCCAAGGAAAAAAATCTCAAGGTGGGAGATACATTGTTATGTCACTACCACTCTAATTCTCAGATGTTGTACATCAATTTGCTAAGAAGTGCCAGAAGGAACAATGCTTGAAGGAAATGTTGCATTTTACATCTGTCTATTTAATTATTATTACTAAAGTTTAATGTTATTGTTTTAGTTGTTTGTTGTGTTAACTATTATTTCATTTTTACTAAGAGATATTAGTTTTGTGTTTTTTATCCAAGATGAAGTTGTATTTCAACTACGGAACTATGTTAATATATTGTAGATAAAAATACTCTATCAAATATTAGCAAATATTTACTTGATTGCATATTTCAAGCATTACACCATAATTTAATCTAAGTAATATGTATAATAAGTAGTTGAAGTCAAAGAATTTTCCGAAATGGCAATGTGATTTCATTAAATTTGTGTTGTTTGATTTGTAATTGTAAACAACTATTTCTGAATTATTAACTCAAGTTGATCTCAAGTATTCATGTTATTGCTGATAACAACAAAGTTGTTATTTATTAATATCAAAAGTTTCATAACAGTAAAATAGAATGGTAGACTTTTTGCTTTGAAATTGCACATTCAAATATTAGATATTATGTATTTCTCAATTTCGTATTTCATTTGTCAATTGCAGCAACAATGATTAACATTTTTATTCATTTGATAGTTACTACTAATTAAGTATTTCAGACATGCGATTTGCAATGAAATCTACTTTTTTTTTCAATATGGTTGTTTTTCATTCATACGAAAGGATACTAAATATAAACAAAAAAATAGAACATTGTAAATCCAAAACATACTTAAAGTCATACTAAAAAAAACCATAATACACTAATTTCCAAAAAACTACTGACCTAAAATTTCATAACTACCCAAAAACATAAACAAGCTTTTACCAGCCATCATTCATTACATCACAAGTTAATCCTTCAAGAGTGTCTTACAACCCTAACATACAACATCTGTGGACGCGACCTATAGTGAAACGGCAACACATCACCAACCTGAATTTTTTTTATTCGGCATACTCATACCAACCAGAGCCAAAGTATCTCTTTAAATTTGGTTTGTTCTCCATGTTTGATCTTTTGGATTTTAAGATGTCACATTCCCAGAATCTCATAGTTTCAATGTCCACCAGGGTGAGTTCAGTCAGGTCCAATCTTAGTCCCCTCCTAAAAATGTCAGTTGGAAAGTGCTATATAATCAAGCAAGATTGTCAGTGTTTATATTAACAGACAAACTATCAAACAAAAATCACAGTCAATGTAAGATGAAAATGTCGTGCAAGACACGTAGTGCTAAAAGATCACCAAGACATTGTTTCCACCCTTAAGGCCTTAGTAATGCTTTTTTCCCAATACAAATCAAATGCTAAATCTCACATATTCATGTCCTGCTGATTTGGGTTGTTCATGTCCATGGACGATTCACTGCTAAATATTATCAATTCATTCAATCATGCAGTAGTACATCATATGATAAACAAAAACAAGATAATGACAATATTTGTATGTTACTTTTGAACTGTCAAACCTGCTAGAGGAAGAATACATTGATAATCTAATTTTAAATGGATGGATAATATAGACTTAAAAAACACAATATACTATATGTTTTAAGGCTTGCTTATATATATAATAATGGTGTTTCTGTTGTGTGTTCCTTTGGTATTAGTCTGCAGACGAAGTGACATAACAAAACATTGGAAAACTTAGCAAAGTCACTTTACTTGAGAATATTGCAAAGAGATTCGAAAAGTATGGCTTGGATAGATTAGATTCCTCTTATACTCTATACACAGTATGTTGTAGAGACAACGTGTTTCCACTCTAATCAATCTCGCAATTGGAGCAAAGGAATTATGATATTAATCACTTCTTTTCATAGAAAAGTGTTATTCTTAATAATCATAGGTGTGCATTAACCCAATATTGTATGTACTATAATGTCTCACTTAATTCAGTCTTTGTTGTAGTTAATGTGTGCATTAAACCAACCATAGCCTTTACTAATGTTTTGATTATCATTTTGGACTTTGCTTGAATTTTGAACTTTGTTACAATGTTTGCAATTAGATCAACTGAAAAATGATATGGTTAATTTGTACCGCATTGTTAGATTAATGGTAATAATATTAGGATTTTCTGCAATTAAATGAATGCCAATGATAAACGTTATTTATTTTAAAAGGAATGAATGATTCTTTTAGCCTCACAATAAATATATAGTGCAATTATATATCATATCAATTCCAGTTTTTATCAACTGGATGTAATGATCAAGACTTTTTTCTAGCAGTATCACTGATAAGTCATGCATACAGTTTGTAATAATTCATGCACACATTACAAATAGTCAAACAGCAGTAATAAAACCATGTTACATTACATACTACTGCTACATCAACAATAATAAGGTGTTTATACTGATCCATACAATAACAGTTTGTACTTATAGCAACTTTGAAGTTAAAATCCTCTCAGGACAGTTACATCAAGAGACATAGATCAACCCCTTATTACATCAAGAGACATAAAATGTGCCATAGGACTCATGCTAAAATATAACACATCCCCAACTTCAAGCTTCTTCTCTTTGGAAAATTCGTACCACCATGGCCAATATTCTTCTCATATGAATCCCGCCGAGCTATGTGAATAACGCAATTATAACATTTCCAATCTTCAATGCCAATCATCTTTATTGCATCCTGTTTTTCACCAAAACATTGCTTTAATGTGTTCATTGGGATACGCTATAAAAATGAACAAAACATATTCACATAACATCTTTAAATAGGATAACAATAACAATCAAGAAATTTATCATGCCAAGACACCGACCAACATATATTTACCAGACTTATTTGCTTCCGTCACAGTATAATACCACTTGCAATTGTTTCTAACATCGCGTGTTTTTTCGGACTCATTAATCCATCCCTTCTTTATTAGAGCTTCATTTTTTGTATCCTGATCTTCTTCAAAATATTTTTTAACTTGAATACATGTGCCCTGATGTCTTCATTAATGTATCTGTAATAACATTAATAATTCAATTTACTATAATTACAAATAAAATTAAATTTCAACTATGATTCATTGAAATAAGATATTTGTAACAGAGGATTTGGGTTGATTAATTCATGCGTCTAACACCAAATATGAAAGGCATACATACCTGCCAGAAACATACATTTCAGAGATGTTGCCAAACATAACTTCCTTTTTATAGTTCCAATGATAGAAAAGTGATGACATGAATACCTTAATTCTTACATTATATAGCAAAGTCCAAATGAGCTTAGATATGGATTTCAGTCTGCAGGCCCAATTAATGAGTTTGAGCAATACAGTACCCCTTAAAAATGGTTTTATAACAGACATAATATGCAATATGTATTGATATATTTATAGGTGATAACATATGTATTATCTGTATGCAAAACTAACTCATTTTAATTTTTTGTCTGTTAAACTTTAAATCATCAACATTATAAATGTAACATGTAAAATAAAAGTAACCATAAATGAAATACATAATGCAACTTCTACATTAAAATTATCAAGTTTAGTATCACAATACATAAATATCAATAACATTAAGGTACTAATTATAATTTGGTTCATACATTCCAAAATTACATCAAAGTTTATATATATAAACTCAAAAACAGACCACCCATAACATGTTAGAACTCCATGTCATGATCATCATAGACTCCAAATCCGATGATATATGCGTCCATCAACTCCTCTGCAATTTTACATAAACGTAGGTAGAAAAATGCAACATAATCCAAACCAAGGTATCGCCTTCACATAGGTTTTTGCTCTTTGCAAATTTATACAATCCTAAAGACATGTACTTTTCATAGGCGCTTGGTTCGTTCTTCCTTTTTGCAGTGTGAACCTGACATTTGAATATTTTGGTTTCTTCTACATCAACGATTTTGATCTCAATTTGATTTGTTCTAAGGTATGTTTTTGCTATTGTTCTTGGAAAATGCTACATAGATATCAATTGCACAACACTGAAACTTATAAACCCTTTGAAATATAACACAATTGATCAAATTCAAATATGTGCTTACCATAATGTTAGTTGTGCTGGTTTTTGCATTTCATATGTGGCTCTTCTAAGAATATTATTTAGCCCCCCTGACCAATTCTTTAGCAACTTGATTTGAGACTCATGCATTCACTACTGATTTTTGTTTACCTTTCTTATCCACAGATTTCTTCTTGCCAACATGCTTTTTCTTTGAAACATACTGAAATTCTAGTAACAGACTATCGATGTCACACAGGATGTTATGACATCCGATTCTGCGCAGACAAGAATGTATACAACAGGTAAATGTAAAGTGCAGTAAATAACACAGAGAATTGTTTATCAAGTTCGGTGACAAACACACCTACGTCTGGGGGCTACCAAGCCAGGGAGAAAATCCACTATTAGCAGTATTAATTCAGGCCTTAAACCAACTGTTTAATCCTATCACTTAATACCTACCCAATGCAATTTCAATCTAAAACTAAGACCAAAGTTCCTATTCATTCCCCCTCAATCACCACAGTGATTACAACCTTTAATTAGTTTAAAGTTAATGGCGAAGTTACACTTCAAACAACTCTTGATTGTGCTTAACATCTTTAATCAAGAAACACAGCACTCACGCTTAAAATCTTAGAGTGACACAACAATTACAACTCAATGAACACCCTAGTCCAATGCAATCATCTAGGTGATAATTGCTTGGCTCACAAGTTAAACCTAATACAAGACACAAATAAAATACAGCAGTGAAATATGTTGGTACAACAAAATCTTCACGCTTCAAACCCCTGAGTTGCTGAAAGTAGGATTGTCATCCTTTTATAATGCAGCACTTGGGCCTTATACTTGTATTTCCTAAAATTAAGGTCAAGCAAGTTAACCTAATTTCCACATATTAGGGTGCTACCAAATAGGCTATATGTTAGGCCTCTTAATTGTAGCTCAGTTGTTAGTTTCCTGGATTTTAGCTCAGCTGTTTGATTCCTGAAAAATAGCCTGAGAAAAATACTGAAACAGAAAAACTAACTAGCCTACACTTTAGCATATGCTATCAGGAATGAATGTCATAACATTCAGTTTGACGTCCAGAACATAGGTCATATGCTAGGTCTGTTATTCCCTGAAAAACAGACTGAAATAAATACTAAACTGTAGCAGAAAAACCAACCTGCCTATAATTCAGTATCTGCTGTCAAGGATAAATGTCATAACATTCAGTTTGATATTCAGACAATAGGCTATGTGCCAGGTCTGTTATTCTCCTGAAAAACAGACTGAACTAAATACTGAGCTATAACAGAAAAACCAACTATTCTATAGTTCAGTATCTGCTGTCAGGGATGAATGTCATAACATCTAGTTTGACATTCAGTAAATCCTGTATTAGCTAATCCTGCAGCATACTACTCAAGCATGTCATGACATCAGTCAAGACATCAGAGTACAGTTAGTGTTTTAACACAAAATGCAGCCAATCAAAAACATCTACACATACGTTTCAACATGCGTAACTTTCTCCTTCATAAATCTATCAACATATGCAGTATCAACAACTTCTCCCTTAATATACCAAATACCAACTTTTCCATTATTTGTGGGTTGATTTACAACAGCAGCAACATTGGTAACTTGGGTGATATTCACAGTTTTTATAGCAAAGATATTACCGGTACGACATTTCATCGCACACTTCTTTCTCTTAACTGAACATTCACCAATCTCAGACATCATACCCGGAATGATCTCCATGGCAGTTTCGTTGCTGAAATTCAAAAAGTATATATGACATCAGTAACGTAATCTTAATACCAAATTATAAATCCTAATATACATAATCTTTACCAACATTTATAACCAACATATATAATCAGAAATTATAATATATACAATCAGTATATATAATCAACATGAATAATCTCTACAACTTCTAGAAAATTTTACATCAATTACCAACATCTATAATCACATTTTATCATCAGCGTATATTGTTAACATCTAAAACATATACAAATTCTTATAAGTATTACTCTATTTAAGATGTAATCAACTGATTTATTGAGTAAAAAAACTGAAACTCTAAATTCGAAAGTTTAATTACAAATTAGGATATAGAATTGCCCAAATGTTGTAAAGACATATTCATCTATTCGGTAATCAAATTGAGTAGAAAACGAACCCTAAATGAACATGAATGGGTTATGCATCACAAATACAATATCATTTGCACAAAAAAGCATTATAGTAGAAGAGCAACGGTAAAATAGCATTTGCTTCGCACCTCATTCTTCACTCATTATCATCCCAAATTGAACCATAATATCAAAAATAAAATTTTGTTTTTAGAATCTGGAAAACTCAGATTATGTCAAAAACATAACCATGTTTTCACAAATTTTAAGGAGTAGAAAATTGAACCATAGGAGAACATGTTTTGTAATGCATACCAATATCAATTTCAGATACGTTTCAAAGAATTACAGTAGAAGAACATCCCCGATACAACGTCGTTTCATACCTCATGCTTCCACCATTATCATCTGAATTGTAGCCATGACAACACGCACGCAGATCATCTGCAAACATGTTACTATCTGATTTTTTCTACAAAGAAATTTGTAATTGGAATCCTAAATTTGGTATGCAGAGAGATTTGTATTGGGAATATCCAAGTAAAATACAAAAGAGAAATTCTATTATTTTTTTTATTAAATGTTAAAAAGATTAGTTATATTATCATTTCCCAAAATAAATAATAAAAGATTTTTTTATTGATCTCATACTGTATTAAGTGTTGTATTAAGTGTTCCTGACGTTAAAAAGTAAATGACATGCTACTTTGACCGAACAATACTTTCAAATCTACTAACATTTTCAATTCACTTTGAAGCTACTGGAACTAAAAAAGTTGGATATATAACTTTTTCTTTTGTTTTATTAGGTTTATTTAATATCAAAAGTTCTTTAACATAATAATATAATAGTATTGTTGTTATTTTGTAATTCAACATTCATATATATAAAATACAAATAATCTAATAACTTCACAAATATTTAGACATAACGTGACATGTGCGAACGCATGAATCATTTACTAATTTATAATATTTAGAAAAAGAATATTACTTCTTCATTTTAAAATGAATGCTGTTTTAATAAATAAATGTTATTTTAAAGTTAATGTGATTTCACGTTTAAAAGTTTAAGAGACATTATTATTTTAATACTCTCGACAAAAACTTTATAGAAACCTTATTCTTAAAAAACTTCTTTCTTACTTTTTTTTTTTACCTTCTCATACTTTCTTTCATGTTAAGCTAAAGAAGACGGGGACTTGTTGGTTGACTTGAAACATTCAACAAGCTCCTCACAAATATAGTTGTTATCTCTTTCTTCTTTCTCTTCCTTTGCTGAAACTAAAACTCATTCTTCATCTTATCTCGTTCTTTTTTTAGACCTTTTCAGTGATTCCTATGGAACTATTTGCTTTTTCTTCAAACAGGTACTGCTTTTAAATTATTGTCTTACTTTACTAAACTTGTTAGTTTTGTAACAATTTCAAAAGAGTAATGAAGTTACACTTGCAACAAAATGGTTTCATTCAAACGGAAAATGAAAATAGAGATTTGATAATTCACATGGAAACCATGTTACAAAGTGTTGAACTTCCCTTAGTTTCACGTTGTTGTATATACAAAGTACCTCAAAAAATCCGAAAACTCAACCAAGAAGCCTATACTCCAACCATTCTTTCCATTGGTCCATTTCACTATGGAGACAAAAGGTTAGAATCCATGGAAGAACTCAAATTGAGGTACCTCAAGAGTTTCCTTGAGAGAACTCAAAAGGGGTTGGGAGATTGCATTCAATACATCAAAAAATCTGAAGAAAACATTAGGTCTTGTTACTCAGAAGCCATTGAACAAACCACTGATGACTTTGTTAAGATTATTTTAACCGACGCTTGTTTCATAATCGAGTATTTTCTTCGGTCGTTAGAGTGGCCACAAGAAGATCCTTTGTTATCCAAACCATGGTTGAGGTGTGATGTGAAGCTTGATCTCATATTACTTGAAAATCAGCTTCCTTGGTTTGTTCTTGAAGACTTGTTTAACCTGACAGAACCTAGTTGCATCGACGGCGAGGTTTCGTCTTTTTTCGATGTTGCTTTTCATTACTTTAGGGTTCATTTCCTGCAGAGTATATTGCCTAATGAAACAAGTAACAACAAGTTCACAATCGAATACTTTCTTGAACACTATCAACAATATATAATGAAACCTGATCAAGTTAGTATGCAATTACATAACCTCACCGATCTGTTACGAGTATTTTACTTGCCACCCGACATGTTACCGAAGAGGGAAAAACAAACGGTGAAGCATCTATATAGTGCGAGCCAGTTAATAGAAGCCGGCGTAAAACTCAATGTTGGTCAAGATTACCAAAGTGTACTTGAGCTAAGATTCTCAAAGGGTGGGCTTACAATACCGAGATTCGAAGTTTGTCACTGGACGGAGACTCTTTTAAGGAACGTGGTTGCGTTCGAGCAATGTCATTATCCGTTTCAGACTTATGTAACGGATTACACGATCCTCTTGGATTTCCTGATTGATACGAGTCAGGATGTTGATAAACTTGTTGATAAGGGAATAATGATTAACACGTTGGGCGATAGCAATGCAGTTGCTAAAATGATTAACAATCTCTGTGTTAATGTTGTTCAGGAAAACATCAACGGCGGTTATATTTCGTTATGCAGAAGATTGAATTGCTTTTATGAGGACCCTTCTCATAAATATAAGGCAATTTTTATACATGACTACTTCAGCACTCCCTGGAAGATAACATCTTTTGTTGCTGCAATTGTTCTACTTTTGCTTACTCTAGTCCAAGCCACATGTTCTGTCATTTCATTGTTTTAGGTTCAATTCTTGTACTCTTCATTCTTCAATAATAGTGTTGTTATCTTCAGCTTTTGATTTAATGTTCTGCTTCTGCATGCAATAAATACAGGACTTGTCTTTCTTGTTCTTGAACATGTACTCTTAGACGCTTAAGGCACAATGACACTTCTTGATCATATTAGCCCATTTGTTTTAAGGTTTGAGATGTCTCAAACTAGAGTAGTCAGTTGCGGCCAATAGTGGTGCTATAGCGGAACGGAGGCAGACCGCTATGGGATGAGACTTAGCGGTGCATAACACTATAGTAGCCACTACTATTAGGTAAATAGCAGGATAGTGGAGCGGAGTGATTCCTGGCTCGGAGCAGTTTCTAGCCCATTATCCTTTTCCCCCTTTGAAAAATTGAGTTGAGACAAACATAATATAAGTGAAGTGGCTGATGATATTGAAATTGTTGACAAAATTTGTGTAAATGCAGGATGTGTTGGGGATAAGGGGATTGGTTTGTAAAAGCCATTACAATGAAATCTTGCTACAATAGGTACATCAGAAAGTGCTTGTATGCATTTCTAAGTAGGCAACACAATGTTAAGACTCATGATTTGCTAGGATTGGCACTAGAACTTGGTAGGAGAATCCACCAAATCAAGCTATTCAATCGTTTTTTTTAACTGACTAGTGTTTTTTTTCTAAATTATATTCAAAATAAAATGAATAATGGAGATGCAGGGTACTAGTGTTTTTTTTCTAAATTATATTCAAAATAAAATGAATAATGGAGATGCGGGGTATCGATCCCCGTACCTCTCGCATGCTAAGCGAGCGCTCTACCATCTGAGCTACATCCCCATATATAATCTGGGTTTTGTAAATAATATACGTAAATGCAGTTTTAGTCTTCCTATTTATTTTCTCATCACTTTAAAAATTAATTATTTAGTCTGTCTAATTTAATATCTTAAGGATTTTAATCTTCCAGAGTGTATTCTTTTTTTATGATTTGGCAAAATAATTGATATGGTTTAAGTGACATTAAACATTATAATCTAATATAAATTAAAAAAAAAATTAATTACTATACACTGTCAGTGTAAAAAGTTTTACACCGTCGGTTCATCACCATCACCCGTTTGTATTACTTTATAGATTTTTAAAATAAAAGTCAAACTTCTTTTAATATCCAACGTCTATAATTAAGTGATGGTGTAAAACCCTTTTACACTGACAGTGTATTTCAATTAATCTCTTAAAAAAATAAAAAGATACGTAAACAAAAATGACAAAATCACATTTTTCATTTGCATAAAAACTTATATTACGTTTGAATATCTTAAAATGAATGGAGCAAATTGGAAATGATAGGAGTGGAATTGATCAGTATAGAATGAAATGGAATGAATCAGTATGGAATAAAGTGAATTTCATTTCATCATTTGAATATTTTACAGCGGAAGAAATACGGTGGTAAGTGGCGAAATGAAATGAAAATGATATTATTCCATTCACTCACCTTCATCCGATTTTAAATAATTCAAACAATAAAATTTATTTTTATTCCGTCTCATATCATATCATATTTCAGCTATCCGAACGCCTAAATTGATTTTTTTTTGCAAGATGTTCATCATCTCTAATCGAAAAATCTGGTTTTCTTGTCAAATCTAGAAATTACTTCCTTTATATCTTCATCTTCAATTGTGTTTTCCTTTTTTCGTTTCTGACTCCTAATACTATGTTACGAGAAACCAGTCTACAAGGAAGAAGAAATAGATGTTGGTGTGACATTGAGTCGCCATTGCTGATTTTATAGATTTACAGGAATCTTGAAAGAAGGTTTAAAGGGTATGGTTGTTTTAATGTGGTTGTTGATGATGGGTTGCTCACTTTTTTTTGTCACCCTTACTAATTCAACTGTGCATGTCAATCTTATTAATTTAGATATAGTCACTACTTTGATTGGTTTAATAATGAGAGAGAAATCGTGTAAAGGATGTCATAAAATATTTGAAAGAAAATAATGATGAGATTATGCAGATTATAAATGGGTCAAAGACAAATGAAGATGTATTGAAGATTAAAATTAAAATTAGGTGTATGTATTTTTTAGTTGTTTCATTAGGCAATATAAGGATGTCAGGGAAACTAAAGTTGTCTTTCGAATGAAAAGGTTGCAGATAAGGATCACTATCCAACAATTTCAAATTCTATAATCTGAACCCACGCCAAGGTTTTTTTTTGGCATAGTATGGTTTCTATAATCCAAATCCATGTTGAAGTGGTTTTGACACAATTCAGATTCTATAATCTAAAACATATCATTGAATTCTTTTCTATGCTTTAGATTGCACCAACAGTTTTTTTTTTAACTAGAGTGCACCAAAATTTATATAAAATAATGTGTTGGATTCACTTACAGTTTATATCAGAAAAATAATTAACTCTTCTTAACTATACTTAGTCAAAATCAAATTGATCTATAACAAGAAGATTATTACAATAAAGTGACTCTTTCCTGTTTATTCAGGAGGAATGTTAATGTTACATTGTCAGTTCTGAAGCATCAACTGAACCAAATGAATCTTTGTCTAAACAACCTTAACATAAGAAGGATGATTACTGCTGAGTATTTTTCTCGTCAATTGCCGATAATGGACTTGTTTATTCAAAATGATGATGTGATAAGCATATTCTTAATATTTGGTTAGTATAGTAACAAGTACCGACGGAGTTAGATGTTTACTTGGTCATATAAGTTTGTGCTATTTGTTCTAGCTTCATTCGCTCCAAGACATTTGATGAGATTCCGGCATGCATGATTGAGCCTGATACAGAAGTAATTGTTTGATTTATGATCTTATTTGTATTTAAAGAAAATGAATATCTTCATTCACGATGTTTTAGGAACGTGGAACATTATATTTCTGAAAATTTTAAGACATCCTCGGAATCAGCAGCATATCTTGTCATAAGCTTTCCTGGATCATGGTTTGAAACTGACTGGTTTGTTACAAAACCTTTTGGAGAAACTAAGATAGATCTTGCTCACTTCCCTTTACTTAAAAGTGTTGGTAATGATGAAACTGCTTTAGTTAATCAAGCTTTTTTAAACAGATTTGACCGCTTATTCAAATTTTTCTCAATTATATCTGAGGTGAGGTAGTTACTCGCTGTGATGAAATGAAACTGTTAGTCCTGTTCTTCAGCTTTTGAATCCTGAAAACAACAACTTGAAACCTCAGGATTCAATAAGAGACAGTGTGAGTTGTGAATTTTACTCCACTGTGATGAAAAATGCAGCAACTGTTACAAGACATGTTGCTTGTAATCTAATGGGAAGCACAAATTTGTTGCTGGAGACTATGACAAATTTTGTTGAGTTAAGCCCTTATAGACCCTTTAGAACTTACATTTTCTGCAACGGTAATGGCCAGTGGATTGTGGTCAATAACTCGGACGCTGTTTTACAACTCATGTTTCACATTGCTCAGCTAAAAGATTCACACAACTTTCTGAAGTTGCCAACGAAAGCATAGTGCAACATCTAGCCTATGAAGCTGAATTAGAGGAGAGTTTGGGAATGCAAAATGTGGTGTACTTAAACAAACTTGATGACCTTCCCTTGTCTTTGGGCGATGCTCCTAATACCGACATTGCAACCGCCTTGGATAGCCTTGGACTGGTCAGTAACTTTTCTTTTGCTTTCTATATTTCTGCATAAAGTTAGACTTTATAATTAAGTTAGACTGTATGATATGATTTGTTTTTGCTGAAACTGATCTCAGGGCGTAAGAGCACGGTTGTGCCTTAGAGCAGCTGGTGAGTTAGAAAAGCAAAAGGAAAGAAATGAGGAGAAAATAAAAAAGGAGATTCAGAAGAAGGCTGTGGCAAGCATGAGGGATTTGGAAGAGTACAAAGCAACATGTGAGAAAAACAAGGGAAAAGGTTATTACGATGCCTTCAAGGTGCAAAAGGAGGAAAAGGATTTCCAAGCAAACGTGAAGAGGCTTGTGCTCGCAGGGGTATGGGATGAGATCATTGAAATGCTCAAGAGGTACAAACTGCCAGATGAGTTTGAAGGAAAAAAAGAATGGATTGAACTCGGAACCAGATTCCGTCGTCTTGTTGAGCCTCTAGATATTGCCAATTATTACGGTCATTTGAAGAATGAGGACACAGGACCTTACATGAACAAGGCTAGGCCAAAGAGGTATAGGTAGACTCAGAGATGGTTGGAACATGCTGACAGGTTGGCAAAAGAAGATATCACAGAATGGAGCTTTTGGGGTGAGGTGGAGGAGCTTTGCAGCCTTTTGAAGATGTGAAGAAAAGGGTTGTGAAAGTTGGCAAAAGAAGTAAGCAAGGATGTGTTCGGCTTAAAATAATGCAAAAAATCACATAAATTGGAGATGCAGGGTATCAATCCCTGTACCTCTCACATGCCAAGCAAACACTCTACCATCTGAACTAATCCCCACATATATTCAAGGGATTCTAAATATTAATAATATGAGCTTAAAATAAACTTGAGAAATTAACTAACACATATGATTATGACATGAAATTTTTTACCATCAAATGCTCTATCACTCTTTCCTATTATATTTTATAGGACATATTGTACAACATTCATATTTGGTACGACATTCACATTTCAAGAGAGCAACCATACTTATACTTTAAGTTCTCTCATAAATACAAAACATGGTTAGAAAGTGCAAGACTCATACCCAAGAGGGAGTGAAATGCAATCTCATATGTAGAGTATTGTTCTCAATGTATGTCATGATCAATGTGATCTATGTCGGTTTCTTCGTTCCATGTGTCACGGCGTCTACAATGACCGTTGTGGAAAGACTAAGACTCTCAAGTATTTCTTGAATGAAATAAAGATTGATATGTATCATACTTGTGCCTCCTAGTTTTGATAGGACATATGTCCTCGCGTTATGCTCCCTTGAAACATGAGCAATCTCATACGTCTTGAATGAGTTCAAATTTGTCTTTGACCACAACATATACTTCTGTCGTAGTGGGTCTTTGGCATGTTGTTAGATACCCAAAAGTGCTTATTTGAGCTATCAAATATGGGCATATTTCACTCCGTTTCCTTGCTAAAAGTGTTCGAAACCACCTTTGTTTTTGATAAATTGCAATACAATGATAAACGATCTTGGTACCTTTGATTTGTGTGTTATTGTGCAGGAAATAGGCATGAAATAATAGAAAATGAAGCCACAAGAAAGTTGGCAAAGGGACCAAAGAAAAGATGCATTCATCAGCTTGCTCGCTAGGCGAGGGCTGTGGCGAAGGGCTCGCTAGGCGAGCGCCCAGCGAGAACCCAGCGAAAAGCTCCAGTATTTTACAGTGGCAAACATCAACAAACTCGCTAGGCGAGCTGCCAGCGAAGTGTGTAGCGAACACGTCCAGACTTGGTGAAAAACGCAGCCAGCACTCACTCGCTAGGCGAGCCATTAGCGAGCTCCCAGCGAGCATTCCAGTAGCAAAACCTCTTAAGCTCGCTGGAGCGAAGGTTGAAGCGTGGGCTTCGCCTAGCGAAGGTTTTGTTCGCCTAGCGATCATGCCAGTTTGGCAAAAGTTATTTCTCTGGGCGCAGGTGCCTCAGGTGCCTCATTTAGGGGCTCGCTAGGCGAGCCATTCTGCTCGCCTAGCGAGCATGACAGCTCAGTAGCAGCTCTATAAGTAGCAAGGGCTACTTTTTGGAGCCATACTTTTACACCTCCATACTTTTGTACTTTTTAGATATTTTCCAGCATTGCTCTTGGGATCTTTTGTGACCTAGAAATCATTTCTCTTCATCTCTTAACAATCTTTCACAAAAAGAAGGTGGATTCCCATCCAATCTCGATTATTCGACTCGGATGTTGATCAACCTTCTTCCGAAACTTGTTGACCAAGCTACCATGAAAATGAGTAGCTAATTTCTTCATTTTGTCAAGGTTAGATGTAGATGATCATGAGCTTTGTGTGTAAATGGTATGATCTCAATTTGTAAACTCTTTAATGGTGAATATATGATGAAAACTTTGTTCTTATTGAAAACTCTTTGTGTTGGTTTATGATCGAGAGATGTTTACCAACTCTTAACCTAGGTTTTCATCCAATCTTGTTTGTTAGCTAGAGATAGTAATGAATGATTTTGTTCACCATAAGGTTGAACCAAAAAGTTGTCATTTTGATAGATTGTGTTAGAGATAAACAATGGATCAAAATGGGAAAACTCACAATGTGTGTTAGAGATAAACACATTGGGAGGACTTTGTGAAATAGTTTATCATCTAAAGGAGTTTATAAGTTTTGTTGATCGAACATATACATGCAAAGTGATCGTCGAACCCTAACTTTGGCAATATTTCTCAAATATTAAAATCAAAACTTTTACCGCATTTTATTACACTTTTATGCAAGATACCGTGACAAACACCAAAATCCCATTGTTACCTTAAGCTAAGAATTAAAACAACTGTCGAAAGGCGGTGATATCTCACAATCCCTGTGGAGACGATAACAAAAACCCGACACTTAAAATTACAATCAACAAAATGGCGTCGTTGCCGGGGATTGTGAATTGATATTGCGAGCATCGCAATAGTTGCTTAATTTTTAGCTTTCGAATTTTTGACTTGTGCTTGTAATTTGTTTGGTTTAGTGTGCAGCTTTCGTTTTATGCGAGGGCAGATCCCTGTGGACGAACTTCTTTTTGATCCCGAGATCGAGAGAACCGCAAGGAGGCTGAATAGCAAAACGAGACGAAGGAGGCAACAGGCTAGACAACGTCAAGAACAAGGAGAAATTTCTTCTACCACACATCCACCACCGTTCATACCTACCATGGAACCACCACCACCGCCCATTTCCACTCCATGCATAAACAGTCCAAGAAACACTGCTCAGTTTGCCAACCACACGGGAAGGCAAGCTGAGATGAAAACGGGAACTCTCAATTTATTATATGGAAGTTCATTCACCGGAATGGACCATGAAGATCCCTTTGCTTTTCTCACAAAATTTTATGAGATAGCATTGGCGGCCGGAGTGGATCAGGCTCAAGAGCTACCGTTGTTTAGAAGATTATTTCCCCACGCTTTGCTCGGCAAAGCAAAAGATTGGTACTTAGATCAAACACCAGTCGTCATGACAGACTGGAACGTGTTGGAGGAGAAGTTCATAGAGAGATTTTTCTCCCATAACCGGTTCATGGAATCCAAGACGGCCATCTCAGTGTTTGCACAAGGAATCAATGAATCCTTAAATGAAGCGTGGGAAAGATTCAAATCCATGTTTCGGAAGTGTAAAGGGCATGGATTTGATGAATTGACTCAAATCCATATTTTCAAAAATGGACTTCAACCAAATTGCAAGACGTTGTTGGATGCTACCTCGGGTGGCTCTTTATTGTCTAAAAGTGCCGAAGAAGCTACAAATATCATGAATCGAATGGCTCTAAATGATCTTCAGAGTCAAAGTAGAGGCAACTCTTTGAAGAAGCCGGGAGTGCTTGAACTTGGGACGAACGATGCCATCCTTGCCCAAAACAAACTCATCTCACAACAAGTGGAACTCTTAACGTAGCAAATAAAAGAGTTGAGAGAACCTTCTAAAGCTAAACAAATAGCTTGTTGTGAGCTTTGCAAAGGTGAGCATGACACCGGATTCTGTCCACCTCCCGGGTTCGAAGAAGTAAACTACATGGCAAACCAACGGGACTACCAACCGAGACAACAACAACAACAACCATATCAACCACACCTCAAAATCAACAACAACATTTCCAAGGGAATCAAGGGTTCCAACCTAGGAGTAACTATTACCATAACCAAGGTTATGGAGGTGGTTCTTCTAGCCGTCAAAACCCTCACCAAAATCCCTATCAACCTCAACAACCGCCGGTCGTAACTTCAAAATTAGAAGAGACATTGACACAATTTATGCAAATGTCAATGGCTAATCAAAAAAGCAACGATGCGGCTATCAAAAATCTCGAGACTCAAGTTGGGCAACTTGCTAAGCAACTCGCGGAACAACAACCCGGTCCTTCCTTTTCGGCAAACACGCAAACAAATCCTAAGGAGCATTGTAAGGCGATCACGACAAGAAGTGGGAGGGAGTTGATTAGTGAGAATAAAAAAAGAGATGAGATTGAACAAAGAGAGGAAAAGAAGAAAAATGAGGAGGAAATATTGGAGGATAATATTGATGGTGAAGTGGGGGAGTGGAGTGAGGAGGAAGAAGTTGAAAAGAACGAAAAGAATGGTGAAGTTGAAAAGAAAGAAAGTGTGGAAATTGAGAAAAATACGAGTGATGAAGTAATGGGGGAGGAAGTGAAAAAGAAAAGAGCGAGAAGCTCTAGAGTTGCTAAGGGAAAGGAGGTAGTGAGCGCTACTCCAATCCAAAACCTTCCTTATCCTCATGCTCCGTCCAAAAGGGAGAATGAACGGTATTACGCCCGGTTCATGGATATTTTTAAACAACTGCAAATCAACATTCCGTTTGCCGAAGCCTTGGAGCAAATGCCCAAGTATGCCAAATTCATGAAGGACATACTTACAAAAAAGCGGAGGTATACGGAACCGGAGACCATTGTCCTAGATGCGAGCTGTAGTGCAATTATTCAAAGGACGCTTCCGAAAAAAGAGGTTGATACGGGAAGAGTTACTTTGCCGGTTAAAATTGGTGATATCTATGTCGGGAAAGGACTAATTGACTTGGGGTCAAGCATTAATCTTATACCTTTGTCTATTATAAAGAGGCTTGGCAACATTGAAATTAAGTCCATCCGAATGACGTTGCAATTGGCAGATAAGTCGACTACCCATCCTCATGGCGTAGCCCAAGATGTTTTGGTTAAAGTCGACAAATTCTTTTTCCCGGTCGATTTTATTGTTATTGATATGGAAGAAGATGATGATGCTCCACTCATCCTGGGCCGACCATTCATGAAAACCGCGCGAATGATGATAGACGTTGATGACGGTTTGATGAAGGTGAGAGTCCAAAATGAGGAAGTTACATTCGATCTATTCGAAGCAATGAAGCATTCAAAAGATAGAAATGATAGCTTTGGCATCGATGTGATCGAAGAGGCAATTTTGGAGGTTTCTAAGCATATTCATGAGATATCTCCTATGGAGTTAGCTCTTGACGACTCATTTGAAGTTTTCACAGCTGAAGAAGAGCAAGCTCTTGATGAATGCTTAAGGGAACTTGATGGTTTAAACGAACTACAACCGTGGGAAGTTGAGGAGGAAGACTTGAAGAAGGAGGTTAATGACGAAAAAGCGCCTATTGAATTGAAAATATTACCTTCTACTTTGAAGCATGTATTCCTAGATGAGACCGAAGCAAAGCTGGTCATCATAAGCAACCTTTTGTCAAATGATGAAGAAGCCCGTTTGATCAATGTGCTGAAAAAAATCAAGAAGCCATGGGTTGGACTCTTTCCGATCTAAAAGGAATTAGTCCTTCCTATTGCATGCACAAGATCTTGATGGAAGAGGATTTTAAGCCGGTAGCTCAACCACAACGCCGCTTAAATCCTACCATGAAGGAGGTTGTTAGAAAAGAAGTTGTAAAGTTGTTGGATGCGGGAATGATTTACCCGATCTCGGATAGTCCATGGGTTAGTCTTGTGCATGTGGTTCCGAAGAAAGGTGGAATTACCGTGATCCGCAATGACAAGGATGAGTTGATCCCTACTAAAGTTGCAACGGGGTGGCGAATGTGTATTGATTATAGGCGGTTGAATACCGCAACTCGAAAAGATCATTTTCCACTCCCGTTCATGGATCAAATGCTCGAAAGACTCTCGGGGCAACAATACTATTGTTTCTTGGATGGCTATTCCGGGTATAACCAAATTGCGGTTGACCCGGCCGATCATGAAAAGACGGCTTTCACATGTCCGTTTGGAGTTTTCGCATACCGAAAAATGCCCTTTGGGTTGTGCAATGCACCGGCGACTTTCCAACGATGTGTGCAAGCCATTTTTGCCGACCTTATTGAGAAAACAATGGAAGTCTTCATGGATTACTTCTCGGTATTTGGTGGTTCCTTTAGTCTATGCTTGGCAAACTTGAAAACGGTGCTTGAAAGATGTGTGAAGACCAATCTTGTGCTTAATTGGGAGAAGTGCCACTTCATGGTGACCGAGGGGATAGTGCTTGGCCATAAAGTCTCTTCAAGAGGGCTTGAAGTTGATCGTGCTAAGGTTGAAGTGATTGAAAAGTTACCGCCTCCGGTGAATGTGAAGGGAATCCGAAGCTTTTTGGGGCACGTCGGGTTCTATCGGCGCTTTATCAAAGACTTCTCAAAGGTAGCTAAGCCTTTGAGTAATTTGCTAGCTAAGGACCAGGTATTTCTCTTAACCGATGAATGTTTGCAAGCTTTTGAAACTTTGAAAGAAAAATTGGTTACCGCTCCAATTATAGTCGCTCCAAATTGGAATTTAAATTTTGAGTTAATGTGTGATGCAAGCGACTATGCAATCGGAGCGGTATTAGGCCAAAGAAAAGAAAAAAAAATTCATGCGATACATTACGCAAGTAAAGTTCTTAATGAGGCTCAAATTAACTATGCCACTACTGAAAAAGAATTACTTGCGATAGTGTATGCGCTTGAAAAGTTTAGGTCTTATCTTATAGGGTCTAAAGTCGTAGTGTATACCGACCACTCGGCGATTAAATATTTGCTCACCAAACCGGATTCGAAGCAAAGGCTCATCCGTTGGATCCTCTTGTTGCAAGAATTTGATGTTGAAATCAAAGACAAGAAAGGATCGGAAAATTTGGTGGCGGATCATTTATCCCGCTTAGTTAATGTGGAGGTTACAGCGTTAGAGAAGGAAATCCGGGAAGAATTTCCTGATGAAAAACTGTTCAAAGTTCAAGTTAGGCCGTGGTTTACAGACTTTGCAAACCACAAGGCTAGTGGTTTTGTGCCTCCCGACCTAACTTCGAACCAAAAAAGGAAGTTTCTTTTGGATGCCAAGTATTACGTATGGGATGACCCGTACTTGTTTAAGTTGGGTAGTGATAACCTTTTAAGGAGATGCGTTACTGGCGATGAAGCGCAGAGCATCCTTTGGCATTGTCACAACTCGCCTTACGGCGGACACTATAATGGGGTGAGAACGGCCACTAAAATCCTTCAGTCAGGATTTTATTGGCCCACTATTTTCAAAGACGCACATACCCATGCGCAAAGTTGTGATAGTTGCCAGAGAAGTGGGGGGATTGGTAAGAGAGACGAGATGCCTCTCCAAAACATCCAAGAGGTCGAAGTATTTGATTGTTGGGGCATCGATTTTGTAGGACCATTCCCACCCTCTTATGGTAACGAGTATATGCTTGTCGCAATTGATTACGTTTCTAAGTGGGTTGAGGCGATTGCCTCACCTCGGGCGGATGCGAAAACGGTAATAAATTTTTTGAAGAAAAACATATTTTCCCGTTTCGGAACCCCCCGAGTGTTGATAAGTGATGGAGGGTCACACTTTTGTAATGCACCGTTGGAAAGCATTTTAAAACATTACGGTGTATCACACAGAGTGGCAACTCCGTATCACCCACAGGCTAATGGGCAAGCTGAGGTCTCTAATCGTGAGATTAAGAGAATCCTCGAAAAAACTGTGTCAAATTTGAAAAAAGAGTGGTCACAAAAATTGGATGAAGCGTTATGGGCATACCGTACCGCCTTTAAAGCTCCAATTGGCCTAACTCCTTTTCAATTGGTGTTTGGTAAAACTTGCCATTTGCCGGTCGAATTGGAGCACAAAGCCTTGTGGGCTCTGAAATTTTTAAATTTTGAAAAGGATTTGGCCGGTGAGAAAAGGAAGGTGCAACTGCTTGAGTTGGAAGAGATGCGCAATGCCGCATATCACTCAAGTTGGTTGTACAAAGAAAAGGTAAAAAAATATCATGACAAAAAGCTTCGAAAGAAAGAATTTGTGCCCGGACAGTTGGTCCTACTGTTCAATTCCAGGTTGAAGTTATTCCCCGGAAAGTTGAAATCAAAATGGTCCGGGCCATTTCGGGTCAAAGAAGTTAAGGAGTACGGAGCTATTGTCATTGAGGACATGGAAAAGAAGGACAGTTGGACCGTTAATGGCCAACGTTTGAAGGTTTATCTAGGCGGTCATGTGGATCGTGAGAGCTGTGCTATTCCTTTGGATGCTCCTCTGTGAGCATCGCACCGTCGAGCTTATCCGATGTTAAACAAGCGCTTGTTGGGAGGCACCCCAACATTGTAAGTATTTACAGTTTTTCAGTTGTGTCGTATTGGGATTCCAATTGTTAAAACTTGCTGAATGTACCAGGAATGCTATTTTTGAAAAAAAGCAAATGATGTCATGCTCGCTAGATGCTCGCTAGGCGAGGCAGTAGCGAGCAGATTCGCTAGCTGCTCGCTAGGCGAAGCGGAGGTGAGCGCTGCGTGGCAGCACTAATTTAATTCTCAGCAGGCCGCTCATTTTGGGCCCAAACACATTTTTCCTTTTTACAACTCTGCAGAAGCACTCTCACGAACACTCACAAGCACTCTCTCACTTTTCATCTCTCTCACAAACACTCAAACCCTAAACTGAAGCATTGCAAACTTCACTGCACTTCAAATTCAATCAATCTATTTTACTAAGGTTTGCCCTAATTCCATTTCTTTATGTTTGAACTTTGTAAATTTCTGATTTGCATGTCATTTAGGGTGAATTTGGGGGAATGGGTATTTTAGGTTTTGCATGTGGGTTTAGAATTACATGTATCCTAGAACGATTCTTTTCTTGATAGATCATTTTGTTCTGAAATAGATACCATGAGAACTTGGGTTTTGCCAAAATTTCACTGTAAACATTGCAGAACCCAAAAACCCGTAAAGTTCGCTAGCACTCGCTAGGCGAACCAGTGGCGAGCATTCGCTGCCACTTCGCTAGGCGAAGCAGCAGCGAGCATGACAGTAGTTGGAATTCTGGTTTTGCTTGCTAATCTGTTTTGTGTTTGTGTTGCCTCCTCTCTATGTTTTGCAGATGGAATCCAAATCCGGAGCTTCGAAAAAGAGAAAGGGCGGGAACACTTCCCGTCCCGTACCAATACAATTCGACACCGACAAATTTGTCGGGCCAAAGCAAGCCGCAAGATATATTGCTTTGGAAAAACGGAAGATTTTACCGGAAAAGAGATTCTTAATCAACCCTGAAGGCACGAACCGAACATTCGCCGGGTTGATCAACAACAAAAAGTGGGATCGGTTAATATCCCCCCTGGAGCATTACGATATCGCAACAGTGCGTGAGTTCTATGCGAACGCACTGCCGGATGATGACGAGCCATTCACATGGACATCTAGAGTGTCCGGTCGTCCTGTTGCGTTCGATCGGGATGCAATTAACCGTGTCCTGGGTGAACCGCTCCAACTGGGTACCGAGGAGAGAGACACCTACCACCAAGAATTAAGGCTTCACCGGGATACTGATGCAATTTCTGCTGCCCTGCTTTTGAGAGGGAAATCAGTTGAGCTGAACCCATCTGGGGTTCCCATGAGATACCATAGGGAGGACATGACTCCCTTGGCTCAACTGATCCTTTTGTTGGTTCTTACAAACATTGCACCCAAGTCTCATATTTCTACAGTGCCGATCCCAGTGGCACACTTGGTACACAGCATCCTCACTAACGTCCAGATTGATGTGGCGAGGATTATTGCTTATGAGCTGAAGTCCGTGATTGAAAGCGGGCTAAAGTCGGGGGCACGAGTGAATTGTCCCCTGGCTTTCCCTTGCCTAATCATGAGTTTGTGCCTGCAAGCGAGGGTGAGGCTACCCTCTAGGGGTCAAGTAAGGATCCCGCCACCCATTGATGACCGTTACGTGGCCAAGTATTGCAAACCGAAGAATGTACGAGGTAGTTCAGCTGCTGAGGTTACCGGGGCTTCTGATGGTCCTGGTACTTCTACTCTAGGATCCGATCCTTTCCAGCAGGCTGTCTGCAACTACAATTGGGATTGGATGGCGGCAACTCAGCGCGCCATGCTCGATATGCACGATTCTATGCAGCTGTTACAGCTGCAGGCACGTGACCCCTCCGGTGATCACTCATTGATGACGCGTGAGCAGTTTCTGCAAAACGCTAGCTGGCCTGTGGACAGGCCTGTGTTTGGAGAGGGGGCGGGTGCTGATGCTTCTTCTGGTGCTGCTGATGGAGATAATGATGATGAGGCTACCGGTTCTGAAGCCAATACTGATGAGGGTTATGAGTCCGTGGAGGGCTAAGTTATTTATTTTTCATATTATGTTTAATTTCTATTGTATTTTCAGATTTGTGTATTTTGATTTTGGCTATGTACTTTTGGGGTGTTTTGTCCCCATGAACAAATTTAAATTTTGAAGTAATGTTATTATTTATGTTTTAAATTTCTTCTGTTTTAATAAATTTTTGGTTGGTTGAGTGTCAAACCTTCTAGATTGGTTGCTCCTCAAAGAAGTATCCAATGAAGGTGCATCCGAGCTTGGATGACAATGATAAAAATAAACAAGTGAATAATGCTAAGGTACATGGTTACCTCCGGCTAGAATTTTAGAATGCATTAAGAACTTTACTCTTTTTTGTAATTGAATATTGTCTTTTTGTAACATAATTGAATGAATGTTTCATCTAGGACTTAAAACCACAAATTGTGAGGAAACCTCCATTTTACACTTAAATGCTGGATTCTAATAAGCTTTGTTGATTCATTTGATTCATGCTTTGTCTTTTATTATTGTGAATATGTGGAAGTAATTAGAAATGATCAATGCACTTGTTTTCTATCGAGCACAACCAGTTCCAAATACAACTTACCTGTGAGCAGAGAGAGTATTCGTTAACCCCTTTGAGCTTAAACAGTTGAATCTCAGCTTGAAATAAAGCGAGATTTCAAAAATCTTTTTCTTGAAACCCGGAAAATTTTGATAATTGTTCTTTTGCCGTAAAAAGTCAAGAGCATTCACTTAGGGTGAGTAAGAAATAAGTTGGGGAGAACGAAAATGAGAATCGGTAAGTGCCACAACTCTTGAAAAACCGAGCAAGCATAATAAAAAAAATTATTATATATATATATATATATATATATATATATATATATATATATATATATATATATATATATATATATATATATATATATATATATATATATATATATATATATATATATATATATATATATATATATATATATAACATAGAAAAGAGAAACATCTGTTTTATAAATATGATGTGAAAAAAAAAATAGAGAAAATAAAAATGAATGCTTGCTTGGAAGAAAAATAGTGAAAAACAAAAATTGAGTTGTGAAATAAGAGTTGTGAAGGTTTCAAATGAGAAATAAATGGAACGAAGTTGAGATGTGTGAATAATGTACAGTGAATGTCTCTTTTGCATCGGCA